>NC_056728.1:885970203-886257703 GCF_019279795.1 Protopterus annectens | reverse complement strand
CAAAATAACACAAGTCCATGCTCTCTTAGAACACTACTCCTTCGACATAATCTGCCTAACTGAAACCTGGCTGAAACCCTCTACAAAAGACACTGAAATCACCCCTCCTGGTTATAACATCCTGCGCCTAGACAGGGCTGCTAAAAAAGGAGGTGGAGTAGCCATCCTATTTAAATCTAGCCTTCAAATAACCACTTTCCAACAAACCCCCTCAGGACTCTAATGCAGAAATTCTTATCACCAAACTGAAACTAAACTCAGTCAAATCTATCTTTATCATATGCATCTATATCCCCCCTGGAAATAACATTTCCACCATCGAAAGCATCCTATGCTGGCTATCCCTAAACTTACCCCAAGAAACATTCATCTTAGGTGACCTAAACATTGATTGGCAATCTTGCTGTGACAAACACCCTACTAGCCACATTAATCTTTATGGGTTTACCCAAACTATCACCTCCACCACTAGAACAAATAAAGCCAACAATAAAGAAAGCATCCTAGATTGGATACTCACCAACAATCAGCCCCATATTTATGAAACAGGAACCATCCCTGAAGATATAAGTGATCACTTACTTACCTACATTATCAGGCTCAAAACTAACCCCCCTACCCAAAGCATAACTAGAACACCCAGAACCAAAAAAAACTTTAATTTGGAACTCTTTAAAAATGAACTGTATGCTTGTAACTGGTCACCCTTGAAATACCTTCCCCTAGATGAAGCTGTAGACTACTTTAATGCAAAATTCCTAACCATACTTAACCATCACGCTCCCACTCGATCTATTAGAATTAAAACCAAATCCACCCCATGGCTCTCAATAGAAACAAAGCAAAATATCCAACTCAAAAATAAGATCTGGAACAAATCCCGCTCTACAAAAAACATGGCAGACTACCAACACTACAAACTACTAAGAAATGAGACCAAAAAAGCCATAATGACCGATAAAAAAACTATTACCTAAAATCTCAGCAAACTCGCAAAAATTGCCCACAAAAATTCTGGGCCAATATAAATGAGCTACTGCAGCCTAGTAAACCTACCACACCCAACCCACAAGGCTCTGACACAATGAACCACAACCAAATTGCCAACGACTTTAACTCCTTCTTTACAGACACAATTCATATTCTAGCTAGTCAACTCTCTACAAATGACACAGTTATATCTAAATATGACTTAAAGCCACCTCCCCCTTTTCTCTTCCAACCTGTCCCCACAACCTACATACTCTCCCTTATCAAAAAACTCAAACCTTGTACGCCCTCTGCTGACTGGCAATTAGCAGCCAGTTCCATAGCCTACCCAATTTCCATACTCGTAAACAGAACCATCACAGAGAGATATGTCCCAAAACTTTGGAAAATATCTCACATCATCCCACTTCACAAGGGTGGAAATTCTACTGAATTTTCAAACTACCGCCCTATAGCCCTGCTCTCTCCCTTATCAAAAATCATGGAAAGATGTATACACAAGCAACTGCTGAACCATCTTCTCAAATACAACTTACTTTCTAATACCCAGCATGGCTTCAGACCTTCCCATAGTACCACCACTGCCCTCCTCTCCTTTACAGACACCATCAACAAAAATTGTAACCACAACACACTTTCCTCAGCTCTCTTCCTAGACCTCTCAAAAGCTTTTGACATGGTTAACCACCAAATACTCATAAATATCCTCCAATCTATGTCACTAGAAACCCATCCCATTAACTGGTTCAAATCCTACTTAAATGACAGACACCAAGCAGTTCTCTGGAAAACCACCCTATCTTCGCAGCTTCCTGTTACCATTGGTGTTCCCCAAGGGTCTATATTAGGTCCCCTTCTGTTTTCTTTGTTTATCAATGACCTCCACCAAATAGTTCCACAAGCTACATGCATTCAATACGCAGATGATTCCACACTCATTTGCTCAGCTACTACAGTACCTAATCTTCACTCCCTTACCCAACACATATTTAACTCTGTTGAAGAATGGTTTTCCCAATGCTGTCTCCTACTTAACCCTAAAAAAACTAAACTCCTCCTCTTTACACCCTCCAGTAAATCTCCTCATATAGACTTTACAATATCATCTAAAAATGGCACACCTATATCTCAAGACCTCACGACTAAACTATTAGGAATTACCATAGATAACAACCTTAACTTTGATACACATATAAACAACACCTTGAAAAATACTAACAAAAAAATAGGCTCTCTCTACCGAATCAAACCTTTCCTCACTCCAGACTCTAGAATTACTATTGCTCAAACCCACCTTATCTCTCCCCTCCTCTATGCCTCCCCCATACTAACAAACCTATCAAAATAAAATCTTCTTAAATTAGAGAACTCTTACCACAATATAGCAAGATTTGCTACAGGCAACCCATTCAAAACCCACCATTGTATCAATTTAAAACTACTAGGCTGGCTTGAATTTCAGCACCAGCTTAAAATCAATCAATTAACCATTGCCCATCAAATTCTGCATCAACCTGACAAAACACCTGTACTATCTACCCTTATGCACCCCTACCATAACCTAAAATCCCTAAGATCTACACACAAATTTCTTGTAAATATTGACACATCAAACAACAAGCTGGTGATTCCCTCTTTTCCAACACTGTTGGAAAACATTGGAATCTGCTCCCCTCTGAACTTACCACTATTCCCTCAAAATCTCTCTTCAAAAAGAAAATTAAACTCCACCTCAAATCTCAATGGATGTGCCTCTGCACTAATCCTGACTAACACTCTATGCGATCAGACAAATCCCTTCATCCTATAACCCTAACCCCCCTCTTATCTTAAAATCTTAAAAAAAAAAAAATTTATATTTTATATTGTTAATCTTTTATATTGTTAACTGTATAACCTTGCTTGTAATTTTTTTTGGCTCATTTTTGTGTGTACTCTTAGCATATTGTTTTCCCTTACTTTCTTGTAATATAGTAAATGTACTTCTTCTTAAACTCTGGAGCTTAACTCCTCGGGCTTCTACTGAAAATGGACATGTATCCAGCTAGATTAGCCCGGTCAACAAATGTAAAATAAATAAAATAAATAAATAAAATATCCACATAATTTGGGGACTCAATAATGGCTCCTAGTTTGCAGTCATCTGCGAACTTTGTTAGCCAGTGTCCATTAGTGTTGGCCTGTACTTCAGAGAAGTAGATGCCAAACAAGAGTGGTCCCAGGACTGAACCCTGAGGTACTCCACTTGTCACTTGTCTGGAGCTGGATTTGGAGTCAGCTACTTTTACAGTCTGGGTTCTGTCAGTAAGCGGGTTGGCAACCCATTGAGTAACATAGGGATTTATGCCCAACTTAGTAAGTGCATCTATGATTCCAGAGTGGGGGATGGTGTTGAAGGCCTTGGCGAGGTCTAGATTGGCATTGTGGACTGCCTTACCCTCATGCACAGCTCTGGAGACTGATTTGAAGAAGTCAATCAGGTTCAGGAGACAAGATCAGCCCTTCATGAACCCAAACTGGGTGGGGTATAGTGTTTGAAGGTTGCCAGTGTCTTTGTTTATAAGTTCCATGATAATGTGTTCCATGCCCTTGCAGATCAGGCTCGTCAGACTGATGGGACAGTAGTTCCTGGGATCCAAGGTGGATTCCCCCTTGTAGATTGGGATAACTGTAGCTGTGTACCACTCAGTGGGCATGAAGCCTGAGTTGAGGGTATGATTAAACATAACAGTTAGGTGAGGTGTCAGTTCATTTTGTAGTTCATGTAGTACACGGTCTGGGATGTCATCTGGTATATATACACATATGTACATATGTATATATGTATCTGCATATCTGTGTATCCATATCCTGGGGATGTTGATGGCTTCCACAGTTTACATTTCCTATGGGAGGCAGACTGTACTGCATGATATGTGACCAATACTAGCCTGACATCATACAGGCGGCATGTACTACTGTTAACATCTCATGACCATGTCATGTCAGGTCCTGGCTATGGGTTTTGCAACACTTGGTAGTGTATTGCAGGGTGGATGTGTTTGACTGTGTGGGAGGGAAGCCTATTTGTAAAAGATGTATAGTGTGTGTGGGGCCTCCCAATCCCATTAACAGTGCATGTGGACATATGTGCCTTTGTTACTCTGCTGTTGCTATCTACAGATGTATGGCCATATATACAGATATAGATATATATATATCTGCTTACGTATAAATAACTATGTCCGTATATACCTACATAGATGTATATCTGCGTACACATATGTAACTTGCTGTGTATATGTAGACATATAGGTGTAGACACATATATGTGTCGATGTAAGCATTTGCATGTATATATGTTCATATATATTTATATAAATGTATAGACATTTAGAAATTATATATATCTACATATATAGATATGTTGTATCTGTTTACAGATTAATATATTTCCACACATACATCTAGATGATGGTATACATTCTCTGTACCGTTGCATTATTAGACTGGATGATATGTTTGTGAAACATCAGGATTATGCATATCTGCCATGGCTTGGTAAATCACTTTGTGTATGGTTTGCAGGGTCCTTGGTTCGAGCCTTGCAGGAGCTGTTTGTTTTGTTGCTGGGCAGAACATGGCCCATTAGATACAGACAGCTTAAGGCAATTTTTAGCAGTTGTAAGTGGGTCTGTGCAGCGGTAAGCACTGCCTACACAGGTTAAGCAATATAGAAGCTAACTGACTGTAAAAAACTGTAACCGGCAGTTGGCAGTGCTTAGCTCTGTGCAAACCCACGCAAACCCACTTACAACTGCTTTAAAGTGCCTTAATCACTCTGTATCCAATGGCCCGTGTTCTGCCCAGCAACAAAATGAACAGCTCCTGCAAGGCTCAAAACTAGGACCCTGCACGCCATACACAAAGCTATTTACCACTAAGCCATGGCAGATATGCATAATCATGATGTTTTCACAAACATATCATCCAGCCCAGGTATTCAACACTACAGGGAATGTATTCCACCATGTAGATGTATGTGTGTGTGTGTGTGTGTGTGTGTGTGTGTGTGTGTGTATATATATATATATATATATATATATATACATATATATTTATATTTAAATGGACATATATCTATAGATGTAGATATAGATATAGAAATATATACATATATGTATGCCAATGCATACATATATACATAGATACGCATACATCTATAGATATATATATGTATACATCCATATGTCCACATATATACGGCAATAAATATATATATATATATATATATATATATATATATATATATATATATATATGGTACCTTTCAAAGGGAGAAAATCATTTCTCCAAAAGCTGGAAGGTCGAAAGTAGGTTTTCAACATTGCACAATCTTGGAATAAATGCACTGACTGTGCAATGAGTGAATGTCACTATGCATTCGCTCATTGCAGATTTGGCATTTTGTGTGCGGATTGCACTATAGTGGGGATCAGGAAAATGTCCCTTTCCCCACTTTAGTAAGATCTTGGAGTTAGAATATTACAGTACTGGGGTGTGGGGGGCACAGCCCCCACAGATGGGGGTGCAGGCGGACTTGCCCACCTGCATTACGATATGTATTCCAACTTGTAGTTCGAAAATCAGCGAATCTGCTTTTCAATTTGCTGAGTTTTGAATTTTGGTGCAATTTGAAATGACGGATTTGTTCTTTCAATTCACAGAAAGGGCCATTCGGAGAAATGACTGTCTCCCTTTCAAAGGTAAACCCATATATATCTTTATATGTATATATGGACATACATCTGTACATGAAATTGGGAACATAACCAAAACATATATGTCCACATGCACCATTAATGGGTTTGAGAGACCCAAACAACATACGTCTGGCACGGATAGGTATCCCCCCACAGCCAAACATGTCTGGCCTGCAATACACTACCAACCTTAGCAGATTCCATAACCAGGACCCTACACGACAAGGGCAGTACATATTAACAGTACTCCATCCCACCTGTAGGATGTCAGGCTGGCATTACTAACATATCATGCAGTACAGTCAAGTGAAGTGTCATGCTTAGGGGAACCCCCTGGGCAGGCGCAGTAAGTAGCTGGGATCCCTCATAAGATCCAACAGGCCTATATCTGACGATGGATTCACCAATGTTGGCAAGGACAACCACAAATCCAAAATGTCAGCTGGGAACTACCACTCAGTAGCCGGATGAGCCTGGTCTGCAGGGACATGGAACATATCAACAATGAACCCATGGCCAATGTCACTGGTAATCTTAAAACCCTGGATGCAGCCAATGTTGGAATTGTCAAAGGCAGAGAATAAAACCTGAACATGGTATACCTCCTTGACTCAATCATGACAAGTGTAGATGAGGGTTAGGAGGTGCACACAACCTATGTAGATCATGGCAGGCTTTTGTACACCATCCCACATGTAGGAATGTGTGTAGATGTTAAGGGATCTACCTCCGTTCACATAATATATTTCCCCCAGGACAGCTTGGCAAATGCCAGCATTCCACATGTGCCATCCTGTGGACATACAGTCCTTCACAGGTCATAGATGTGTTAATGCCCTCCTCCACACTGTAGAGGTGTGCAGTAATACTGGGATTGCTATAACTCACTGGGTGTGGCTATTGTGGACACATCCACCATGATTGCAGTTACTGTTGCGTCTATTCCCCCACATAGCTGTCTTTAATACTGTACAGTGTATATCAGGTTGGTTAATTGTTGTTTACACCATTCACAGTAGTAGAGCACCTCACACCCTCGTAAGAGTAGGGCTATGCTGCCGGCATTGGCACACCCATGTTACTGAGGTGAGGATCACAGTAGAGTGGGGAAAGTGACATACACCCTGCTGTTGGCATGTCCAATATCATTCAAATAGCAGACTATATATATATATATATATATATATATATATATATATATATATATATATATATATATATATATACCAATGTGTGGTTGTGCCTATCCTGTCTTGGTGGGATTACATGGGCAACAGATGTGTTACCTGCATTGGGACACACCTAATGTGTACATTCTTGTATCTGTACCACATCCAAATCAAAGGATCTGTGTGTTGTACCCAGCCATGTCATGCATACCTCCCACTACACTTACTGGTGTCCACTGTAGAAGGCCTGCTGACACCACTACACCCATCAGCCATGTGTCACATGGACAACCACAACACAATCAGAATAGATAATGGTGAAAACAATACAACATTATTAATTACAGCTATAATGCATCATGGCTGCACAGCTACACCTTCCAGGATGTTAGCATTTCACTTTACTGCTAACAACATGCTACACAGCATTCCATTGCTACAATGTTGTACAGTCACCCTGTGCATCAGCACCATTTTAGCCTGTCCCTGCATCAATGTTATGGATGACAGGATGTGGCACAGATATCATCATATGCACAGGGTGTGTTGTTGGTTTGCCAGAGGCCTAGGCTGAGCCATACAATTGACAAGGTGTGTGTGTGTGTGTGTGTGTGTGTGTGTGTGTGTGTGTGTGTGTGTGTGTGTGTGTGTGAGGGGGCTGAGTAGTGTTAAGGGCCAATGGTGATGTGTGTGCAGGTATGTGGTTGCCCTAGGTTTGTTGTTTATGTGTGTGTGTCTGCATGCACACAGTTCCACCATGTGGCTGCCCTATACGGGGACTTGCGAGACGGCTGCAGATTGTACCTGGCAGGGTTTGCAGTTCACTGTCTCTGGCCATGGACAAGGGACGTGTGCCTGGCAGGGGTGCCACAGGCAGTATCAGGTACAGAGCCAGATAGGGTACTGTCCCCCTAGGTTGACAAATGTCCACTGCATCCAGGTCCAGCCTGGAACTGACCAGGGCCACTTGCACGTGGTCTGCTATGATGGTTTGTGGACAGCATCCCTCCACAGTGCTGGGGCTGGTACTGCCACTATGGGAGCAGCTGTGACTGGTGGGATGTCCATGGTGACCTCCAGCTGATGTTGCTGGCATATGTCCACGTGGCCGCTGCAACCATCCTGCCCTGTCCTGAAGCATGGACATGACATTGTTGACGAGATCCAATGTCTCACCCCACTGTCTATTCATGACCTCGGTGTAATTATGAATGGCACCTGCTAGGTCATGGATGCTGTCATTTACAGAGGTGTGTTGAGCCCTCTGCACCTTTGACCCTGTCTGGTGTACCATTCCATTCGTGCCTGTGCCTCCATGACAGCCTGGAACATGCATGTGGAAGATATAGACATGGCATGTCTGCCAGGGGCATGATGACCAGCAGTGGTCTGATGAGCACCCCTGAATATCTGCCTATGTGGTACCCCGCCAGATATCTGGCTATGGCTGCTGTGTCCTGACACACGTGCCAGAGGTATCACACTGTCCTGGCCAATGCCAACCATAGACTGTCCCTCAGCTAAGGCCAACAGTGATGAGGTATGTAGAGGCAATGTGACTGTGTGAGTGGATGGGGTGGATACTTGTGGGATGTCAATTGGTGGCCCAGTGGTAGCCCCTGATGACCCTGCCTGTGCCTCAACACACCTATCCTCATGGTCACTGTCTGTATCAGTGACATTAGATTCCCTGCAGGAGGTTCCCAGCCCCACCTCGCCACCTGTGAGGGAAAAACAGGGAACAGACTGTAAGACCTGTACATCACCGCTAAACAGTACATGCACACACACACACACACACACACACACACACACACACACACACACACACACACACACACACACACACACACACACACACACACACACACACACACACACACACACACGTGTGCAGACATGGCCACACACACAGACATACACACATGCAGTCGACATACATGACAACCCATACACTCTACCAGACAGCACCTACAGACAACTCCAGCACCCCCATAACCCAATAGCAGGTAATGGTGCAGTACAATATCACACACAAACCTGTAATTGCACACAAGTCAACATGCAGGACATGTGGTGCTCAACAGCATGCAGTGCAACTGTAGTCAATCCCCATTACCAAAATTATACATGGCTGTGATGCATGGCTTCTGTTAGTAGGTGATGGCCCTCCCCCTGGAACACACTGCACCCATGTCCACAGCATTGCTGTGCATCTGTTCAGCACCCTGGTATGTACTGTGCACCATACCTCCCAGATGTACACACCATTGCAGGATATGTATCTGTGTGTCAGTTATGTTTCCTCTGCTGCTCACAGCCTCTGTGTGTTTCTGGATTATATGTGGACACATGTTTTGTGAATGCCTGATGTGTATTCACAGATGTCATCATCAGTGGTGCATGTATGAGTGATAGAATACCATTAGACTGACCACAGACACAAAATACTGTACCTACGGTGAGTGTACAGACCATTATTGACATGGCACTCTCTTCCATGGCATGCCATGGTGCAACACTACTGCATATGGCAACACTACACATACCTGATATGTGACATATGACCTAGGCAGTCAATTGCATTACAAGCCGTATGTGTCAGTTGTGCAGATTCTGATTAGGATGCATACCATTTGTGGGTGCATATGTGTGCACACACATATCATGATGGTGTGGAGCAATAACTGCTATGTGTACTACTGCGGTCACAATAACTGGCAGGGGTATAGTAGCATGTGCCACCATCATAAGCCAGTAGTTGGTCAGTCAGGCCTGCAAATGTTCCCCAAACCTGCATGTTTGCATGCTAAACACATGCACAGCCCTTGGAGGTCATACAGTACCATCACTAGTGCCATGGAGTCAGGGTTATGTCTGCCACACTTCATCACCTTGACTGTGTGCAGATACAGCCATTCTCAGTGGGTTTGTCTCTCCCCTCCAGTGCACTATTGTGATTCAGGATGACACACCCTCACCATCTCCTGCTACATTGCAAATTCTCGACATCTATGGCCTACACATGTGTGTCATATTGCAGTATCCCACACTAGGAATACCATGTGTACTGGCATATTCCCTGCCAATGCAGAGCAAACATGCAGGTGTACAGTGGCACCAGCATTGTACAGATGGGGATGTCATCCCTGGGTTGGGGTGAGGTGTGGATTGTGCAGCACATGCATCATAACTGCAACTTCCTGGACTTCCCCAACATGTGCTGGTACATCAGAACACATTGCAACACACGGCTTTGCCAATGTCCCACCATTATGCAGGTCATATCTGTATTGAGCCATGGCTGATGTTGCCTGTGGTGCACATAGGTTCATAGGTGAGTACTGGTCTATTGGTCCTGGGTCCTATATAAGCCTAGCCACAGGGGTTCCCAGGCATGTACCACCCAATAATGTTATTCCCCTGTGCCCCTGTCAGGCTGTGGCACAGACATACTACCCAGGGTGAATTCCCCATTTCCCATCAGTTGTCAAGTGATTTTGTAAAGAGGGCCAATGAGTAGCATTGCCTGACATGAATGGGTAGTGTGTTCCAGAGTGTGGGAATTCCCCAGGACAGGGCCCTATCCCTTCAATATGTTATGTGTAATGTGTTGATAAGGTTTAGGACCCTGGAGCATGTGTTTGCAGAGGGATTGGGATTTCCTTATGTGTAGCTTGTTCATCTGCTCTGTGTATGACATAGCTGTGTATGTTAGCCAGATGTCAGCTGTGCCTGGGCAATGTACACCAGAGTGTAGCCACAGTTGTCTGAGATGGTCAGTGTATTGCATGTGTTTGAGGCTGGTAATCCCATTAGTGAGGTGTGTGCTCTGTCAGTGAACATGTACAGCATGCATTATGGGTAGGTGTGTTAGATGTGTACATGGCTTACACCTTAGCTATGACATGCACAGTGTATTGCCAAGCATAACCTTATACCATACTCACCAGCATCTGGCCGTTGCCTTGCTGGTATCCCAGAGATACCTACATTGGGATGAGATAGAGCTGATGTCAGTGGTCACAGCTGTGGCATTGCTGCAGGGTGGGTGCAATATTACAGTAAAACAACAGCTGAAGTCCACAGTACTACAGATTATGCACAACTCATTATCAGTTCTACACAGCAACAGACTCCACATTTCACATATGCATAATCTACCTGTACAGATGCATACACAACAGTGGTCTACTGATATGCCCTGGAAACTTACCTGCATGCTCCATGTCTGGTGTGTGGGTAGCACCCACCTCCATGACTGTATATGTCTGTAGCTCTTGTGGGCGGGCAGGTGCCACCAGGCTCATTAGCAGCTCCTCAACTCCAGTGAGGGGGGGATGTATGGATGTTATGCCCCCCCCCCGTTGCAAGGTGGTCACCCCGCATGGCAGAGGCACAGTGAAGTACATGGCAGAGCAGATCATTACAATGAAGGCGGACCTGCTCATACATACAGCTGTGCATGCCCACCTCATTTACCCTGCAGACCACATCATTCCATATGGCTGTGAGCTTATGCTGGTCATGGCTTGTCCTGGAGAACAGCAGCTGATAGTGCTGGATGAGGCTGATGAGTATGATGTCATCCTCAGTGGCACTGTATGCTGGATTCCTTGGGTGTGCCATTGTCCCTGAAAGACAAAGATGGAAGTATGTCTGAGCAACTAATATGGCACGGTTACCATAATACAATACACATATCAGTCTCCTGCCACCATATTATCTCCAACTTAATATTCACACAACACAAATGGTATGTCTCTGGTTTATCTACCATTGAGACATATATTGTATTGTATAACACTTTCTGCTATGTAAAAATATTGCCACCAAGTCCAGAGCAAATCCAGATACTCAGACGAATAAAAGTCAAACAGTAAAAAAAAGTATGAGAATATCAGGAACACAGAGTAGGCAGGAAAAACTGATCTAAATTTTTAATGTAATACACAGGAATAAGCGCTTTCACAGTAAATCCAACAACTGCTTCATCAGATAACAGATAAAGCAAACTCAGCAGTTTAAATACATTGTTACACCAATCAAAAACTAAACTCTATTAAAAATTCCACCTACTCTGCTAATACCATTTCGATAGCCTATTGCATCATATAATACCTATTCTGTCATAAAAACAACTACATAAACATACAAATAAATCTGAAAAATGTAAAAAAAGCCCTATATATAAATGTACACTAATCACTTAAAAAGCCTACAGGATTTCAATACAGGTCCCAAAGGAACCGGTCCATTTAGGCCCTTCCTTTAGGGCTTGCATCCTAAGTATCCATTGCAGTTCTAAATTCTCAGTATAAATACTGATGTCACCCACCCTCATAGAGTCACATACTCTATCAATGATTCTAAACTTAAAATTATGTTTACCCTCCATCATAACATGTTTTGCCAATGCATTCTGTTTGTATCCAATGCGAATTGCATAAAGATGTTCCCTTATTCTGTCCCTTATTCTGCAATTACATTTACCTATGTAGAAGGAGAAGCATTCCTCACAATGTGCCAGGTATCTTTAGTGTTAAAATCTGCATATGCTTTAAAATAAAATCTTCTCCCATCATTAGGGCTTAAAAAGATATTACTAGTCTCTATATATGCAATATTGACAATTCCCACAAGGGGAAGTGTTCCCATACCTGTCATTTCTTTTATTATCAGTATATTTATCTGGATAGCATAGCATCTGTTTAAGTTCTTCTTGTTCCTATATCTAAAGTAAGGTCTCTCCCCAACTACCCCACTGATTCTATCATCAATGAGAAGGATGGGCCAATGCTTACGGAATACCTCCGTAATAGTACAGATGTCATTACTGTATTCCAATGAGATACATAGCTGACTACTCACAGATGTACGATCTATATTCACTTGTCCAGTATCTCCACAATAGGGTCTCACTCTAGTAGACCTCAATTGTTCACTTGCATGAAGTCCTAATTCGATGTCTCTCTTTTTGTATCCCCTGTTCCCAAATTGCTTCCTCAAATGCATAGTCTCTTTATTTAACCCTTCATCTTGTACATTCAATCTTGAGGCATGCATCCCTTGCCCCTTCACTATGTTATGAAATACATATGGTGGGTGCGTGCTTGTACGATGAAGGAGAGAATTCCTGTAGCATTATTTTCTGAACAGGCTAGTATTAAACCTGCCATCTATCAATCTCCCAATCCTTATATCCAAGAAGTCTACCTACTCCCTAGAATAGGAGACAGAGAACTTCAAGAATGTAGTTGTTCCATGCATATAATCCAGGAAGCTGGATAACTCATCAATACTTCCTTTCCATAACAAATAAATACCATCTACAAAGCAATTGTAGAAGCTAATGTATCTAGAATATACATGTTCATTAAGTATAAAAATATTCTCCCATTGACCCATCACCATATTGGCATAGCTATTGACACACAAGATGCCCATGGCTACACCCAAGGTCTGGAGATAGTACTTGTCATTCAACAAAAATACATTATTCTTGAGAATAGTCTCAATAAATAGGCATAACAATTCTATTAGCTTATGATCATAGTCACTGTGCTGTTTCAAATATTCACTAACAAACTCAATACCAATATTATTGGGGGTGACAGTGAAAAGCGAACATGCAACCATTGTCACCATTCAGCAATCATTATCAATATAATTAGAATGTGTATGCCTATACAAATTCTGCAGGACGTGTCTACAATCCTTCAGTATAACATTAGAGGTATCTAGCATGGTTCAAAGTTTTTTCTCTACGGAAATAGACAGTGGCTCAGTAGCCCACCCTGTGCCCGCCACTATAGGTCTAAAGGGAGGAATACTAATGTTTTTATGGACTTTAAGCATACCATGGAAAGTAGGAATAGATGGTGCATCCACCATAAGATATTTCATAATATCCTCACTAATACATTAATTCAAAAAGCAATCATGTATTGTGCCGGATACCTGACCAATCCACTTGTTAATCCCTTCTAAGTCAATTTTCAAATATACTAATGGATCATTCAAGAGGGTACTGATGCTATCAAAATAGTACTCACTATCCATGACCACAATAGCCCTGCCTTTATCCGTGGGGTGAATCACTATATTACTATCAGCATGTAATCCCTTTAAGGCTTCCCTTTCAGATTTGGACAGATTATTAAAATGACTTCTCTTGTCATTATTAAAAAGATCTAGTAGGTCATCCACACAAAGCCTCACAAAGGCTTCAACCAGTGGGTGATTTTGTGGTGTAAAAGTACTAGGTTTCTTAAGAACAGAGTCACCACCTGTAGATATTAAAAACTATAGACTGTTCATTTGTTGACACAGACTATAGTTTTTAATATCTAAGAGAGAGTTAACAGCATCTGAGCTGTCTGTTTTGAGTAGAGGCCTTTCGTTCATTCCTGATGTTGGAGCCAATGATGCAAAGACTTTGATTGATTTGAGACTCTTTGGTAGGAATTTAATGTTGAAACTTATTTATGATGGTAATGTTTAATGTAATACAGGTAGTATGGATAGTGAGTACTATTTTGATAGCATCGGTACCCTCTTGAATGATCCATTAGTATATGTGGAAATTGACTTAGAAGGGATTAACAAGAGGATTGGTCAGATATCTAACACAATACATAATTGTTTTTTGAATGAATGTATTAGTGAGGATATTATGAAATATCTTATGGTGGATGCACCATCTATTCCTACTTTCCATGGTATGCCTAAAGTCCATAAAAATATTAGTATTCCTCCCTTTAGACCTATAGTGGCGGGCACAGGGTGGGCTACTGAGCCACTGTCTATTTTCGTAGAGAAAAAACTTCGACCCATGCTAGATACCTCTAATGTTATACAGAAGGATTCTAGATATTTCCTGCAGAATTTGTATAGGCATACACATTCTAATGATATTGATAATGATTGCTGAATGGTGACAATGGTTGCATGTTCGCTTTTCACTGTCATCCCCAATAATATTGGTATTGAGTTTGTTAATGAATATTTGAAACAGCACAGTGACTATGATCATAAGCTAATATAATTGTTATGTCTATTTATAGAGACTATTCTCGAGAATAATGTATTTTTGTTTAATTGGCAAATACTATCTCCAGACAGTGGGTGTAGCTATGAGCACCTCGTGTGCCAATAGCTACGCCAATATGGTGATGGGTCAATGGGAGAATATGTTTATACTTAATGAACATGTAAATTCTAGATACATTAGCTTCTACAATTGCTTTGTAGATAATATTTATTTGTTATGGAAAGGAAGCATTGATGAGTTATCCAGCTTCCTGGATTATATGCATGGAACAACTACATTCTTGAAGTTCTCTGTCTCCTATTCTAGGGAGTAGGTAGACTTCTTGGATATAAGGATTGGGAGATTGATAGATGGCAGGTTTAATACTAGCCTGTTCAGAAAATAATGCTAGAATTCTCCTTCATCGCATAAGCACGCATAATCATATGTATTTCATAACATAGTGAAGGGGCAAGGGATGCATGCCTCAAGATTGAATGTACAAGATGAAGGGTTAAATAAAGAGACTGTGCATTTGAGGAAGCAATTTGGGAACAGGGGATACAAAAAGAGAGACATCGAATTAGGACTTCATGCAAGTGAACAATTGAGGTCTACTAGAGCAAGACCCTATTGTGGAGATACTGGACAAGTGAATATAGATCGTACATCTGTAAGTAGTCAGCTATGTATCTCATTGGAATACAGTAATGACATCTGTACTATTACACAGGTATTCCGTAAGCACTGGTTCATCCTTCTCATTGATGATAGAATCAGTGGGGTAGTTGGGGAGAGACCTTACTTTAGATATAGGAACAAGAAGAACTTAAACAGATGCTATGCTATCCAGATAAATATACTGATAATAAAAGAGACGACAGGCATGGGAACACTTCCCCTTGTGGGAATTGTCAATTTTGCACATATATAGAGACTAGTAATATCTTTTTAAGCCCTAATGATGGGAGAAGATTCTATTTTAAAGCACATGCAGATTGTAACACTAAAGATACCTGGCACATTGTGAGGAATGCTCCTCCTTCTACATAGGTAAATGTAATCGCAGAATAAGGGACAGGATAAGGGAACATCTTTATGCAATTCGTATTGGATACAAACAGAATGCATTGGTGAAACATGTTATGATGGAGGGTGAACAACATACTATTAAGTTTAGAATCATTGATAGAGTATTTGACTCTATGAGGGTGGGTGACATCAGAACTTGTACTGAGAATATAGAACTGCAACGAATACTTAGGATGCAAGCCCATAAAGGGAAGGGCCTAAATGGACAGGTTCATTTGAGAACTGTATTGAAATTCTGTAGGCTTTTTAAGTGATTAGTGTACATTCATATATAGGTTTTTTTTACGTTTTTCAGATTTATTTCTATGTTTATATAGTTGTTTTTATGACAGAATAGGTATTATATGACACAATAGGCTATCAAAATGGTATTAGCAGAGTGGGTGGAGTTTTTAATGATGCTTAGTTTTTGATTGGTGTAACAATGTATTTAAACTGCTGAGTCTGTTTTATCTGTTATCTGATGAAGCGGATGTTGGATTTACCCTGAAAGCGCTTATTCCTATGTATTGCATTAAAGATTTAGATCAGTTTTTCCTGCCCACCCTGTGTTCCTGATATTCTTATACTTTTTTTTTTTTTTACTTTCTGCTATGTGTTCATAGACATGCTCCCTGTGGGGACACTAGAGTTGCTGAGCTGTTACAGAGTATTTCACCTGCATGCCATTGTCACTGTCACTATGTTTCCACATATGCATGTGGTATGCTTGCTATGTGATTGCTACACATCTGCCATTCTGTGTTATTGGGGATATCTATGCATGCTGTTGGACATGTTCTGGGATTGTGTGGACTATTACAACCCACTTATGTTCCATGACAGTGACACAACAGTATGTATAGGAGTTATTTGCCAGCAGGAACACCGCTCCCACCTAATGTGGACATGCTACCAGTACACATCACATCTACGACCCATCATGGAATCTCATTATCTACTGTTCTGGACTACCTTCATGTGGAACCACCTCAGGGGATGGTGCTCCCCTCCAAGGAGCACACACAGACATTTGTATGTCACCCACAATTAGGTCCAGGGTCTGGTGCATAGGGAGCTCCACATAGATATGGGGTATGTGCTACATCACCTGGAGGCATGCAGTATACATACACAAGGTTAGACATGCATGTTCCTCCTGCTCAGCCACAGTCCAGGCACCTTTATGACCATGTAGATGCTGTTGTGACTGTCCATGGGTGGGTACCATGTTCCCTTTGTTCCCATATGGGGACTCAATAGCCTCCACATTCCAAATGAAACTACCCTTCCACAGTGTTTACCCACCACATGTGTCATATACTAGCCCTGTATGCTGTCTTGTTTGTCACCCAACCAGACCTACATACCAACATATATATATATATATATATATATATATATATATATATATATATATATATATATATATATATATATCCCACTTTATCAAATAAGTGTGATGTGTTCCCAACATGGGTTACACACCACACTCTACACTCCATTTTGCAGCCATATACTGGTGTGTAGATATGTTGTGTATTGATGTGTGATGTTCTCTCACACATGTCATAGCAGGGGACCTGTATTGACATATATATATATATATATATATATATATATATATATATATATATGTATGTATATACCTATACATGTCAGTATTATGTATATGTGTGTATGTGTGTGTTTGTGTGTGTATATATATATATATATATATATATATATATATATATATATATATATATATATATATATATATATATATATATATATATATATATATACATATATATATATATGTGTGCATATATGTGTAGATATCATTATATGTTGTTTGTATACCTATATATATGTATAACTGTCCGAGGTTCTGTAGACATACACAGCTGTGAATATATATCACACATATTTTTATCTGTATGTGGGGTGCATACAAACATCTGGTCCACAATCTTGTAACTCTCTTTACTTCACAGCTGAACTGTTCTGCCTTGCTGCAACACAGACAGGTGTCACATGTGAACACATGCTAACATTAGGGGGGTATATATGGTGACAGATTTTAGATAAGCATATTATACTGCTATGGCAGTTGGGCATGCTATGCTACACTTTAACTTGACTGTCCTGCAGGTGGTGTGCTCTCACATCAAGTGTCTATCATGGCAGTATTAATACCACCACCAGCCATTGGCCACAGTAATGTATAGAGTACAGATATCATGGATCACATCTTTGGCATTCACTGTTGATCTGCATAATTGGCAGGTATGTCCCTCTGCCCACAGGGACAGACAATATTGTCCAGAGCAGTTACTAAGCAGAACATCATTACAGGAACAACTACTGATAGCACATACAAATCATTTCACATTATATATCCTATTATTCTATGCCATATACTACATGCAAGTAAATATATATGTGTTTCACATACCTTTTTATGTTTTTTTCCATTGTAACAAATCCCTGGGCTTTGTTATTTGTTTTTGTTATGTTTTTTTTTTTTTTCCTTTCTCTCTCTCTCAGTCTCTCCAGTAGAGTGATTGTGCTGGTTTGAATAGATTGCAGCATGCTTTTGTAGGTATTGCACATGATCAGATGATGGCTTCTGCACCAGTCAGTGTCCATCAGTTGCTAATTGCATGCAGCCTGCTGTGTACTACTTCAGATAACCACTGTCATGGCAATCCAGTACTATAAATTGCTGATTTCTGTAGGCATTGTCCCTTCACCTTTCCAGTATGGAGGACGTCCTTACTGTGTGTGGACACCAGTGTTACAGACAGCAGGTTGCAATACCTCTTACAGCAGAACCTGCAGACGCAGGCCAAATACACATTTGGGTAAGCTTCCATACCTACAGACAGAGTGAGTAGTATTGTTGTGTGCATTGTATCTTGCTGGTCTTACAGGGTTTCTGTGTACATGGTACTTTAGTATGGAATGTAGTCAGTCTGCATAGCTCTCAGTTGTGGGCCTATCCATATGATAGCCAGAAGATTGGCTGTTAGGTTTTGTCTGTGCACCACACAGGTATTGTCCCAGATATATCAGTGGCATTCTGTCTGTTGAGTGCTATCAGTACATGGCTACATCCATTTGTATTTTGATGTCATATTCCTGCATAACTGTTTGTTGCAACAAATCCAGTAACACCAGCAATTTCCAGGGTGTGTAACAGCAATAATGCAAAAATGGCCCTATGTTCCTGCCTCTGTCCTCCACATATATGCCAGTCTTTGTCCTGCTGTGATACAGAAAGCGGTTGTTAGGTAATGGCCTATTATTATTTACTGCTAGCATTGCTGCTATCATCCCAGTCATGTCATGGACTCCCACACCAACTGTTGGGCAAAGTCCACATATATGGGGGCAACAGCTGGACAATACATATGTGCCCTTGTACATTCCAGAGTTTGGTGTGTGGTACACAGTGTTCCTTGCCCTTGTACAGCCTTTTATGGGGTGGAGGGTGTTAAATGCTATTAACCTAGGCTGTAGCACCTTTTCAGAGATATAAGTGTTAAGACAAGGGTCATTCAGTGTGATAGTGAGATGTTAGGTTAAGCAATGTTATGTACGAGATACTGTGACATTATCACAAGTGCTACACTTCCCCCCAGGGCTTGACTACAGGGTGTAATTGGAGGCTGTTGAACTACATCTGTAATTGTTGATTGTTACTTATCTTGAAGGCAAATCCTGTGTCTACTGTTGTACTAATTGAAGGCCTTGGCCTGGACAGCATAGTATGGTATATATCCACATTGCTTGCTCTACTGTTTTGTGTGGGCCTTGCATTCATCACTGATTACATATTTCAAACCTTATGTGGTGTAAGTACTGGCATACATTATTGTATAGTACACAAATAAAGGTTATCTGTGTATGCATACCTGTGTGTCGTGTCATATCCTTTGAATTGTGGGTGGGTATATGTTTAACGTCAGTATTCTCATTTGTGGGAATGGTTGCCACACTACACATTTCACAGGTGCCAGTTACAGGGCTTGTGGCTGAGGGATATACCTTGCACCCAGTACTTCCACACTACTTCTACATATGTATGGTTACTAATACCTTTTGTCTGTGTATATGTGTATGTACCTATATATATCTCATATAGCTATATCTAAATATATGTATGTTATTTATTTATTTATTTTACATTTGTTGACCGGGCTAGTCTAACTGAATATATGTCCATTTTCAGTAGAGGCCCGGGGAGAAAAGCTCCACATAGAAACAAAACGAAAGCAAACAGAACATTGCAACTTCAGTTACAGTTCACTTGTCAGACAAAACACTTGTTTACATGGTAACTTAGCAGTAATGATAGATAATAAAATTAAAACAAAATAGAAACTTTTTTTTTTTTGTGGACCAAACAATAATAGAAGAAAAAAGAGTATTCAGAAGAAAGACGGATTAATCAAAGTTGTAAATATGGCATAAGAAAATAGATAGTTATTTACAAGGTAGGAAGACTTAGTTAAGGGCAGCAATTGATCTATAAGGCAGTAATGTGTTCATACAGTCTTTCCTGGGTACTGTTCATACAGTCTTTCCTGGGTACAATTAGTTTAACCTAAAAGGTAGTGGTCTTAAAGTGGCTATGAAGTGAGTAGTGTTTAGTGCTATAACCTAGGATAACAGGAAGGGAAATCTTAGTCTGGTTAGTACAAGGACATAGCCAATGGGTTGTAAAGTATATTTTGAGTTTCTTTTTAAAAAGTGCAGTTGAAAAAAAGGATGAGTTCACCAGGAAGTAGGTTCCAGCTTTTTCCCACAGTGTTAGAGAAAAGGGAATCCCCTGCTTTATTGTTGGGTTTTTGTCTAGATACCAGTAGTTTATTTGCTGAGCGTAGGTTTGTAAGATTTTTATATGGAGTGATTAGACTCATGAGAATCGGTGTGTTGTCTGGATGATAAAGGGTTGTATGGGCAATAATACGTTGGTGGAATAGAATTTGATTATGCATTTCCAGCCAACCCAGTTGTTTCAGATTTTGGCAGTTGTGGGTTCTAAAATGGGAGCCAGTAGTAAATCTAGCAATGTTATTGTAGGAGATTGCCAGCTTGTTGAGATTGCTTTTAGATAGATTAGTGTATATAGGAGAGGCATAGACGATAGTTGAGATTAAGTGGGTGTGGGCAATAGTAGATCTAGCTATGGGAGTAAGGAAGGGTTTAATTTTATAGTGGGAGCCTAGTTTTCTCTTAACCAATTTTATTGTGGTGTTGATATGAGTATCATAGTTAAGGTTGTGGTCAGTAGTTACTCCTAAGTGTTTGGTGGTAGTGTCAGGAGATATGACTGCGCCATTATTAGATTTGATGATTAAGTCAATTGGGGTGAACTTTTGTGTGGGAGTAAAGAGCAATAGTTTAGTCTTTTTTGGGGTTAAGGAGGAGACAACACTGTAAAAAACATTCTTCTACTAACTCAAAGACATTTTGGGTGAGGGACTGCAGTTCAGATGGATCAGTAGTGGAGCAAATTAATGTGGAGTAGTCTGCATATTGTATGCATGCAGCTTGGGGGATATTTACAGTTAGATCATTAATAAAAATTGAGACTGGAAGAGGACCTAATATAGAACCTTGCGGTACACCAAGGGTGACAGGAAGGTGGATGGATAGACTGTTATCCCAAAGCACTGCCTGTTGCCTGTTATCTAAGTAGGAATTAAACCACTGTAGTGCTTGAGTATCAATTGAGAGGGACTTATATTTAACAATAGCTGATGGTTGACCATGTCAAATATTTTTGAGAGATCAATAAAGATTGCAGAGGAAAGGGTGTTATTATTACAGTTTTTGTTAACGTGGTCAGAAAATTATAGGAGAGCAGTGGTGGTACTATGGAAAAGTCTAAAGCCATGCTGAGAGTTGGCTAATAGTCTATTCTGGAGAAGGTGGCCTAACAGTTGATGGTGGATCCATTTTTCCATAATTTTAGCTAAGGGAGAGAGTAGGGCAATTGGACAGAAGTTAGAAAGTTTTGTTGAGTTGCCACCTTTGTGTAGAGGGATTATATGGAAGATTTTCCAGATGGATGGGATGGTACCTTTTGTTATGGTTCTATTTATTAGGATCGAAATAGGGTAGGCAATAACTTTAGCTGCTATTTGCAGATATTTAGCAGGTAATAGGTCAGCAGAGGGGGTGGATGGTTTGAGTTTTTGAAGAAGGGTGCAGATGAGGGGTGTAGATGGAATGTAGGTGGTAAGGTTTTTGAGGAGGAGAGCAGATTAGAGGATACAGGAGGTAGAGAGTTAGCAAGTGACTGGATGGTTTTGGTAAAGAAGAAATTAAAGGTATCAGTAATTTGTTTGAGAGTTTCTTGGGCTATTCCTGATGGGGTTGGTGTCTTGAGTGGCCTGCATGTATGAGTCTATTGATACCTGACCAGAATTTTTGTGGTTTATGTTGGTTGGTCTGTTGAAGTTGAAAGTAGAAGTTTTTTATCTCAATAGTACTGATGCTTTAGTAATATTTCTAAGCTGTTTAAATTTTAAATGATCAGATGGGTCTTTAGTAGTACACCATTTGGCCCAGAAGTTGTTTCTTAGTAGAATTTTTTGCTTAGTTTCCTTAGTTAGCCATGGAGCAGTTTTTGTCCTGTTCCTAAGAGTACAGGGGCATGGTAGTCCAAGATTTCTAAAAACTTTAGAGTTGAAATATGTCCCTACTTCCTCTAGCTGGAGGTGTTTTAGGAGTGACCAATCGCGCACGCTAATTTCATTTTGGAAATGCTCAGGGTTAAAATTATTATTGGAGCGAGTAGTTCTATAAGTTGAAGGGTAGGGAATATTACTCTTTTGTCTAATTATATAAGTTAGTGAGTGATCACTAATGTCGTCTGGTAGGATGCCTGCCACATATGTTAGGGACAGAGTATTTGTTAGAATCCAATCTAAGATGCTTTCTTTATTGGTAGGTTTGTGGATTCTGGTGGGTGAGGTGATAGTTTGGGAAAAGCCATGTAGGTTTATGTGATTAGTTGGATTATCAGTATTACAGCTCTTCCAGTCTATATTAAAGTCACTGAGCACTATGGTTTCTTGTGGATAGTTTGTGGAAAGCCAGCTAAAGATATTTTCTAGACAGGTGATGTTATTACTTGGAGGAAGATAGAAGCAAATAATGTAGATGGACTTACAAGTGTTTAGTAGAAGCTTAATGATAAGAATTTCACTATTGGTATCAGATGGTGGGTGGATATCTAGTAAAGTAACTAGGAGCCCTGCTTTATATATTAAGGCTATGCCCACACTCTTTTTGTTAATGTGACCCACTCTTAAAATATTGTATCCTGGAGGGGTGATTTCATGGTCTTGGGTTGCTGGTTTTAACCATGTTTCGGTTAGGCAGGATGTCAAAGTCATGTAAATCCAGTAGTGCATGAAGGTGAGTCCGTTTATTATTTACACTTCATATATTTAGGTGAGCTATGAAGAGGGAGTTAGGAGGCCTTGTAGGGGTGTGAAAGGTAAAGGGTGAGGGTCTAACTGGGTTAGCAGGATTATTATTGGTAGGGACAGGGTTGAGATGAATATCACCATCCAGTAGGATGTGTTTGTGTAGTTTGTGTGTGTGAATTAGAGGATCATTCAATATGTATTGGGTTCTTTTGACTTGGTAGTGTTTATAGGTAATATGGATAACTCTATGATACTTTGCGAGGAGATAGCGGGTTGTAGATGTTATGTTGATGTGTTTAAGGGTAGCTAATATAGGTGGTAGGGATGTTTGTTTAGAGGGCTGGTGGAAATCAGAGTAGTTAAGATGTTCATAGGCTGTTAGGATATAGGGAAGGTACAGAAAAGGAAGAAGGCAGAAAAAGAGTAGGGTTTTGAGGTAGGCTGATATTAGTGAAATAGGCATTGTGATGAAGTTATAAGGTAAAGGGTGATAGGTGAAGTATGTAATGAAGTGGGAGGAATGATGGAGTGTGGTGGGAATCCCTTTAAAGAGATGTGGGTTAGGACTGGATAATGGGGATGTGGGAGTGGCTGGAGAGGTATAAGGGTAGGAGCACTGAGGGTGTGTGAGATTTGGGGGTAGGGTAGAGGAACGGAGTGAGCCTACAGGGTGAACGGAGCAGGATCAGACAAGTAAGTATGAGAGATAAGAGAAAACAATCACTGGATTGCTAACTTCTTATTAGGGTACTATCAGGTATGTAGAAACCAAGAGAGAGCACTAGTAGAGGGGATTCCAGGGAGCCCTGCTGTATTTTAAGGTCAGCTAGGAGAGAGGTAGGGTAAGAAGGTTGGGAAACACACTTAGTGAAGGTAGCAACCTAGAGGAAAAAAGTAAAATGCAGCAGAAGTGGTTGGTGTGAGAGACATAGTGAGGAAATAAGGTTGGAAGTCTCAGGTAAATAGCTATAGGAGGCTATGCAAGGAGGAGAAAGTTTAGTTGCTAGGGGTTGAAAGGGGCATGGCTGCTGGGCATCTGGCTAGACAGCTTTTGAAATACAGCTGTAGATATTTTAAAAAGAACTATCAAACACCTATTTTGTATAACACGTACTTCCTTGCTCCCTTCAGTGCTAAGACTCTGAGCTGCCTTAGATTAGGTAGAGGTGGCAGGTTTTGATTTTAAGGGGTCCTTGTTCTCTGGGCAGGAAGTCTCTGTGATGCACAGTACAGTATAGAGGGATGGAAAGTTCCTTGCTCCCTTCGGTGCTAGGACTGTGAGCTGCCTTAGATTAGGTAGAGGTTGCAGGTTTTGATTGTAAGGGGTCCTTGTTCTCTGGGCAGGAAGTCTCTGAGATGCACAGTACAGTATAGAGGGATGGAAAGATAGATTGAGACACTAGGGCCAGGAGCACACAGCAGCCAGGAGATTATTCCAGGTAATAAAGATGTGTATATATGACTGCAGTGGTGGTGCTGCGGTAACGTTGTCACCTTACAGTAAGACGTTGGCCTGTTCGATTCTCAGCTAGAGCGTCTTCTGCCAATCATTAGTGGATCAGAGTTCCGCTGTGGCGACTCCTAACTGGGAAAAGCCGAAAGACACAACATATATATATATATATATATATATATATATATATATATATATATTTATATACACATACATATGAACATATTTATCTGTCTATATACAATTGATGGTAGATGATTATTTCTGAGTCATACACACCCACACACACACACACATACACACACACACACACACACATATATATATATATATATATATATATATATATATATATATATATATATAGCTGTCTGTCTACATTTACAGATATATATCTGTCCATATGTCCATGCATGTTTGGCTCATATTTTGGCCTGTACCTCATTCTCTTGGCAATTGACATGGATGATCGCAGTGTTAAAGTCAGTCTCTAGTGCAGACACTTTTGTGTTTCAGACTTTGTCTCTTTCTACATATGTGTTCTGGCCAAGATTGTGCTAGACAGTCAAGAGGAGAAGGTTAACACCTGCATTACACCTCAAGCAACTCATAGCCCTTCAAAACCCACACCATCAACACCCACACATAGCAACACTAAATCCACATATGCGGAGGCCCTTAACATTAACCTGCCCAAGAAACAAGGACCTCCAAAGCCAAAACGCAAACAAACACCAGTCACAACCAAAGTGACACATAGCTCACAATACCAGTGTGCCACCCAACAACAGCCCCCTAAGGCAAGATAATGTACCCAACACTTTAGTCATAGGCGACTCTATAGTCAGGCACACTGATGTCTCACTCATCAGGCTGAACAAGGAGAAAATTACAGTCAGCTGCCTGTCAGGTGCCAGGATCTGCACATAACGCATGCACTCAAGTCACTCCACAACAAGTACAAATACGACTCTGTCATTGTCCATGCCGGAGTGAATGACTTGAGACGTACCTCCCTGGACTACATGAAAAGAGACATGGAAGAGCTCTTGGATCATGTGACCCAGTCAGGTATGACCCAAGCCCTGAGTAGCATCCTACCTCCGCCCAGAATAATACCACAGTATAAGGACAAAATGATTGACTTCAACAATTGGCTAAGCTTCTGGTATCATTCAAAAAGGATCCAGTATTTGTCTGCCTGGGAAGACATGATCGACAAACCACGATGTTTTGCCAGAGATGGGCTGCACCTGTCACCCCTGGGATTCAGGTTACTGGCTAATGCTCTTGCCACCCCTATAGTGCCTTTTTTAGGCAAGGTTCAAAGGATAAAGCCACCACCATAACAGATACCAAGCATGCAAAATATGAATGTAATGCTACTCAATGCTAGAAGTCTAAACCTCAAAATGCACTCTCTCGAGGCACTCCTAAAAATGGAGAACATCGATATCTGTTCAGTAACTGAGAACTGGTTCAAGGCTCCAGAGAGCACCCTTGCAATACCAGGCTACAATTCCTACCACACTGTTCAGCCACAAAACCATGACTGAAACACTAAAGGTGGAGGAGTGTCCATATTCACCAAGGATATTCATACCTCCAGGCTAGTTGCCCAACACACTGCATCTGAAATTCTCCAGGTGCAACTAACACTAGGTAAGACTGCAATCCAAATTGTAGCTTGCTACAGATCCCCACCATGCCCCAAGATTCTCACTACACCTTTCTAAACATACTGGAAAATATTAAGATACAACCAAACACCCTAATACTGGGTGATTTCAACTAGCCTGCCATTACTTGGGAAAACTACTCGGGCACCAACTCCTTTTCCCAACAGTTCCTGGAATTCATAAATTCCAATGCCCTAGATCAACTAATCCACTGTCCCACCAGGGGAGCCAATATCCTAGACCTGGTCATTACTAACATGGGAGATAGATGCTCCACACCAGTGGTCACACCCTCATTGGTCAGGTCTGACCATAAGCAAATCACCTTTGACATCCACATCCCACCTCCACCTCCCAGTAAGGAAACCTCCTTAAAAAACTTCTCCAAAGCCAACTTCATGCTACTGAAGTCAGAAGTGACAAACTTCGCAACACCCACGCAGATGGGATCTGGAAGTTCGACTGCAGAATCCTACACTAAGGCACTGTACAAGCACATCCACTCGTGCATGAATTGTGCCATTCCAAATAGAACCAAGATGCTCTTCTCCAAAAAAAAGGAAGCCAATCTGGTGGTCCCCTGCTATAAACAAACTATACAAGAGAAGGAAGAAACTGTTGCAGAAAAGAGGAAAATCCCAGGATGCAAAAAACTCCCTCACCAGCCTCGGTAAGAAGCTGAGATCCCTCATAAAAGCCTCAAAAGCTAGTTATGAAAATAAAATTGCCAAAGATTCCAAAGACAGCCACAAGGCATTCTATAGTTATGTCAAGAATCTAAATGGCAATGCTCAGATCTGCTCTGAGCTACAACAGAATGGCATTAAATATACTGATCCCAAGGATATTGCCAATATCCTGGCAAATCGATTTAGTGCCAACTTCACCCCCCTCTCACCCCCTAAAGGGCCCATCTCAGTACCAAAAGATTGCCAAATTCTGATAATCATGGCCACACAGGTAGAAACCGCACTCTCCAAAGCTAAGAATACAGCATCCATGGGACCAGATGACATCTCAGGCTGTGTACTACATGAACTACAAAATGAACTGCCACCTCACGTAAGTGTCATGTTTAATCATAGCCCCACCTCAGGCTTCATGCCCACTGAGTGGCGCACAGCTACAGTTATCCCGCTCCACAAGGGATGATCTGCCTTGGATCCCAGGAACTACCGTCCCATCAGTCTGACAAGCCTGATCTGCAAGGGCATGGAACACATTATCATGGAACTTATAAACAAAGACAGTAGCAACCTTCAAACACTCTACCCCACCCAGTTTGGGTTTGTGAAGGGCCGATCTTGTCTCCTGAATCTGATTGACTTCTTCGAATCAGTCTCCAGAGCTGTGGACGAGGGTAAGGTGGTCCACACAGCCTATCTGGACCTCGCCAAGGCCTTTGACACCATCCCCCACTCTTTAATCATAGATAAACTTACTAAGCTGGGCATAGATCCCTACGTCACTTGATGGGTTGCCAACTGGCTTACTGACAGAACCCAGACTGTAAAAGTAGCCAACTCCAAATCCAGCTCCAGACAAGTGACAAGTGGAGTACCACTGGGTTCAGTCCTGGGACCACTCTTGTTTGGCATCTACTTCTCTGAAGTGCAGGCCAACACTAAGGGAGTCTGGCTAACAAAGTTTGCAGATGACTGCAAACTGGGAGCCATTATTGAATCCCCAAATGATGTGGATATTCTACAAAAAGGCCTTACAGAAACAGATTCCTGGTGCCAGAGCCATGGGCTCAAGCTTAATTCCAAGAAATGTATAGTTATCCCCTTTGGAAAAAAACATGTACCCATGAATTACCACATAGGTGGTAGGATGCTAAACTTCAAAAGTGTAATGAGAGACTTAGGGACACAGGTGGACAGTGGTCTCACTTTCAATAACTACATCACCACAACAGTCAGGAAATCCTTCTATGTAGCACACTTCATCACTAAGGGCTTTTCATCCAGAAAAAAGGAGGTCATTGTCCCACTGTACTCATCCCTCATTAGACACATTATAGAGTATAATGCCCCGTTTGGCATGTACCTCACAAGACATCTGCAACAGCTGGAAAGGCCAGAAAAATACCTCACTAAAAGAATCACAGGCCTAAAGCAGATGCCATATGCTAACCAACTAAAAAAACTCTGGCTATACTCTGTGGCATATCGTCTACTCAGAGGCAATCTCTGCTTAACATAGAAGGCCATGTCAAACCCTGAGCTGTTGGACATGCCCCACTTAAAGAAATCCCAATCCCTCAGAGCCACACGCTCCAGGGATCTAAACCTTGTCATCACAATGACAAAACATGCTGGAGGGATAGGTTCCTGACCCAGAGACTCCCCATACTCTGGAACAGACTGCCCATACATGTCAAGCAGAGCGCTTCATTGGCCCTCTTCAAAAGGGACCTTGATGATTGGATGGGAGATAGGAAATTTGCCCCGGGGATCATGTCAGTCACCCTGCTAGACAGGGGCCCAGAGAAGTAAATATTGTGGGAAGAAATATCCAGGTAATTGTTATGGCTAGGCTTGCATAGGCCCTAGGGCCGATAGCCTAGTACTAACCTATGAACCTATGAACCTATGAACATATAACTGTGTAACTAGCAACAATTTAAGTGTATTAGAGCAGTAGGTGACATATATCCCTATTTGTACCCACATTGTGGCACACTTTGTCCAGACTTCTTGCATTAACAGGTTGTGTGGTATGATATTACCACATTTCTTGTACTGTTGACTGATTGTGCTGGATGATATGTTTGTGAAAACATCAGGGTTATGTATATCTGCCATGGTTTAGTGGTAAATTACTTTTTGTATGGAGTTCAGGGTCCTGGGTTTGAGCCTTGCAAAGGCAGTTTATTTTATTGCTGGGCAGAACATGGGCTGTTGGATACAGAGTGATAAAGGCACTTTAAAGCAGTTGTAAGTGAGTTTGCGTGGGTTTGCATGGAGCTAAGCAGTGCCAACTGCCGGTTACAGTTTCTTATACTCTGATAGCTTCTAAATTGCTTAACCTGTGTAGTCATTGCTCACCCCCACACAAACAGGCTTAAACCTGCTTATTGCTGCTTAAAAGTGCCTACTCCCACTTACCCCCACATTAATTTCTTTAAAAGAAAAGAAAAAAGGGGTGATAGGAAAGTGGTGAAAAAAGCAGCACAAAGAGGGAAAGACACTAGGCAAGATAGCTAGGGATGTGCAGGAAGGGTGTAGGGAAGGTCCATAGCTGCCCATTTCTTCTAAAGCAACAGCTGTGCATATGCAATGAATTTGGAGGTACATATGAACACTCCAACCCCTGGGAGATGGGTGAGGGCAACAATAATATGTTGTGATTCCAATTAGACCAGATTACATGTGTCCAGCGGACATGTGTGCAAAATGGACAGCTATGTATGGGGCGTTTTGGGAACAGTTTGCTCTTTTTGTTTTTTTTTTTTTTGTTTTGTTATTTTTAAAGGTGAGAGTGGGATGTTGGGGAAGGAAAGTAGGTATGCTTGGGGAGGATAAGTTGGGTAGGATGACAGACAAGACAGCATACAGGGGTGGTATATGACACATGTTTGGGGGACACCTTAGATGGGGAGGGGTGTTTAGAAGTCGCAAGCCCATGATCCCCCAAATGGAAACAGTGGGACTGAGGTCCTCACCCATGGGCAGTCATCACTGCACCTTCACGGCCCCAAAGGTGACTGTGCTGGGGCTGTGTAGGAGGGGCAGGCTCACCTTCTAATTGCATCACTCAGCCCTCAAGCTGGTGTAGCCAGTCTCAAAACTCCATATTGAGCTCCCTACGCACCACGGCCCATACCTGACGACGGGTGACATGTTCCTCTCCGCACCCGCTCCCAGGGGGGTGATCCCCATCCACTGTGGCAGTTCCACCCAAAGGTGGCACAGGGCCCACAAAGGAGGAGGTCCCAGGCTGGGCCACAGACATGCTGGTGCCTGGTGCCATGGCCAGCTGAGGTGGGTCCGCTGAGACCGGTCTTCCCATACAAGCTATGTTGTAGCAGGTTTATGACAGATATGGGTTAGTAATAGTCAACAGCATTCAGGATTAGTTATAAAAGCATGCATAGGTATTCCCATTAACCTAAAACACCAGATTTTGCACAGTTGCAGAGCAAGCAGAACACATGCATATATGGAACGGAACAACAGTGGCCATTACAACAGCATGCAGGTTTCATTGACGGCAACAAGCCACAAATATGAGTGTATTTTAACATGGTACATGATAGAAAAAAATGTGAATATTTATAAATCATTAGGACATATGTCCCAACATAAGTCTGGAGTGTACACATACCAGTTGAGGTGTGTCATTGTGTTATTTTTGCACATATGGTAGGGGTGAGAGAGAGACTCAATTAACAACTTATATATCCTTGTAGTTTTCACAACATTCTTAGTCACTGCAGTGATCAGTCCCTTACATGTATTATTACACTACCCAATGGCCTTATATTGTACACTGGTATGTTTATAGATTATTATATTCATGACCTGTGTCTTACATACAGGCATGAAATATCGAAGAAAACACCAACCAGTAAATACAAAAACGGTGCCAGGACCCTTCTTCACTTCGAAAACAGATTTATTGGTAAACTTAAAGTGCGGTCAATATCGTTACACTTTTCGTCAGTTAAAAGTAACCGACTTCTTCAGAAGCTAGAAAACACACACAGAACCATAAATTTAAAATCAAAAACAGTTGGGTACTTAAATACTGTCACATGCATTTCGAGTCTTAATCTGTTTGTAATTAGGTTAATCCACCTAATGGTGGTTGTCATAGTAACCTAACAAGCAACAGCCTGCAAAGGCATACACAATACAGTGACAGTAGTAACTGTTTGTGTTGCATGTGCACATTTACACCAACATTAAGTACTAAACATTCGAGTTAGATGGTTAACTTGTCCCTATATAAAATCGAATGCAGTTGGATATCTTACTCAATCCTTAAAGCATTATTTAAAAATTACTTAAAAATCTTTTAAAAACCAAAGGTAAATCACGTTGTGTATACTAAATTCCCCAAGCGGAGAAAGAAAGAAAGACAAACAGCAGTGCGAGATAAAAACAGTGCTTATTGTAGTGCAGTGGGACTTCTTAGCGTGACTTTGAGGATGTACACTCTAACATTTCGAGAATTTCCAAAAATTCAAAGATTTTTACTAGTGATCCTTAATGTTACCTTAAACGTGTATTTAACATACAGGTCACCTCACATCACAGTCGTGTTAGACCAAGCAAGGGTGCGGGAGTAGCGGGAATAGTGGCAGACTTAGTGTACCACTATAACCATACCTCCATATAGGTAGGATGAACTTTACATCCACACCCTTCAGGGAGGTAAGCTAGTATTAAAGTGTATTAGGACATACAAGAACCGGCATTTCATTAAGTTTGTGTAGAGAAAGCGACACTTATTGACACTTTTTAAAACTTTTTTGAGTGGGGGGAGTGTCACATAGCAACACAATCTTTTAACAAACCTTCACAAAACCATGACACGGTTTTGCTATGTGACACTCCCCCCACTCAAAAAAGTTTTAAAAAAGTTTTAAAAGTGTCAATAAGTGTCGCTTTCTCTACACAAACTTAATGAAATGCCGGTTCTTGTATGTCCTAATACATTTCAACACTAACTTACCTTCCTGAAAGGTGTGGATGTAAAGTTCATCCTACCTATATGGAGGTATGGTTATAGTGGTACACTAAGTCTGCCACTATTCCCGCTACTCCCGCACCCTTGCTTTGTCTAACACGACTGTGATGTGAGGCGACCTGTATGTTAAATACACGTTTAAGGTAACATTAAGGATCACTAGTAAAAATCTTTGAATTTTTGGAAATTCTCGAAATGTTAGAGTGTACATCCTTGAAGTCACGCTAAGAAGTCCCACTGCACTACAATAAGCACTGTTTTTATCTCGCACTGCTGTTTGTCTTTCTTTCTTTCTCCGCTTAGGAGGAATTTAGTATACACAACGTGATTTACCTTTGGTTTTTAAAAGATTTTTAAGTAATTTTTAAATAATGCTTTAAGGATTGAGTACTATATCCAACTGCATTCGATTTTATATAGGGACAAGTTAACCATCTAACTCGAATGTTTAGTACTTAATGTTGGTGTAAATGTGCACATGCAACACGAACAGTTACTACTGTCACTGTATTGTGTATGCCTTTGCAGGCTGTTGCTTGTTAGGTTACTATGACAACCACCATTAGGTGGATTAACCTAATTACAAACAGATTAAGACTCGAAATGCATGTGACAGTATTTAAGTACCCAACTGTTTTTGATTTTAAATTTATGGTTCTGTGTGTGTTTTCTAGCTTCTGAAGAAGTCGGTTACTTTTAACTGACGAAAAGTGTAACGATATTGACCGCACTTTAAGTTTACCAATAAATCTGTTTTCGAAGTGAAGAAGGGTCCTGGCACCGTTTTTGTATTTACATACAGGCATGACAGGATGCAGGTGTTAATGCAACATATGTGTAGAATTGCTCTCATACAGTTTGGGTGAGGTGCTAGAATGACAGGTTTGTTTTCATATACATTCTCTGTGTACGTACATATCTGACTATCAGTTATATGTCATTAACAGCTGCCTACATTTCTTGGATCCTCACACTGATTTTTCAGGGGAACAGGGTACCAGGCTCGTGATGTGGGCCATTTATCTGGACATGATGGACAGACTGGAACAGTTATGGGGTATGAATATTCGTACAACTTTCTATTTGAACTTTCTAGCAAATTCTGTACAGTTGGGTGTAATTATGCATACAGCTTTCTATCTAAACATTGTAACAAAATATGTACAGTTGTGGGGTATGATTATGCATACAACTTAGTAGCACTCCCGGGATTCAAACCCCTGCTGTGTGTGACAAATAAAATTACAGTTAACATCACAGTACACTGTGCTATCAGGGAATTGATGTGAGGCTTTCTACTGTTTTCTGTGTAAGTCTCCCTCACTTGTACAATATGACTGACCTCTTGGCGCTTCCAACATTGTTATACAGAACTTCATACACATTTTATCTGCATACCACAGTGTGGGTAACACCGATTAATACAACAGTACTATTTATAGTATGCAACAATTCAACAACATATGACAGAAGAGTAAACAGAAGCACTCCGGGGGTTATACCTTTATTCACAGAATATTACACATTTATTTCTACTGGTACAACACTTTCTAAGGCTCTTATATTTATCTGTTATGACAGTACATGCTGAATGATTACTATCTTGGCTCACGAAGCAGCCTTTGCAACCTAGCATCATGGGCTTGCTGGTTCGCAGCCTGCTCATCTGCAGCTGTCAGAGAATTACAGTGATATTTAGCCATACCTATCCATAGTATACACAAGCTAGGCAATTATTAACTACTTAATAAGAATGAGTACTTACTCAGTACTGGGGCATTAGGCATCTGCTGAGACTCCTGGATCCACTATTCCAGTACATCCCCCCTCTGCCACTTCAGGTCAGCATGGTGGTGCCTGACCTGCTCATCAGTCCGCGGATACCTGTAGCACTGGTGAGGTCACGAGCGAGACTGCCCCAGGCCTCCGTTTTATACTGTGAGCCCTGGTCCTGCAGTAGTCTCTGCTCATGGTGTTTTACCAGGAGCCATACCATGAATTTTGACTCCTGGATGCCCCAGCACTGCACTCTAAATCGAGTGCCTTCACCCATACCAGCCATTCTGCCTGCAGTAGGAAGCTACAACCAGTTATGGGAAGTATTCCCACCTGTGGGGTTCAAATACGGCCAATTACCCACACTTTTCCGTGATTGGCTGGGTTTGAAAAGGCTAAGCTATGGGCACACCTGCTACCTAATGTTGGCAGTGCTTAAAGAGGTATACCACTAGGCAGATTGAATTGGCTCCCCTACATATTGTTTACACTTACTAAGTTGAGCTGTGCTATGGTTAGCATTGCTTAATAGTTAATTAACACTATATTTGCCTTTTGGCAGTGATTTATTATTCATTACAGGTTATATATGTGTCTTGTGTCTGTGATTCATGTGTACATACACTGTACTGGGTCCTGGGGACTTCTTCACTTTATTACAATAACACCTCAAATGTATGCTTACTGCAGTACTCCAGTTCACATATTTATGTTCTGTGGCAGGTTATGCAACATCACACTGTACATATTCAGTTCACATGGTTGGTTTGATTTTCCTGTGGTGAGGATTAGTTTGCTGATACCTCATTTATATGTATTGCTATGATGGCTTAGTGGCTAACTACTATGACAGTGGTGTACAGGATCCTGAGTTTGTGCCTTGCAGAAGCTGTTTATTTTGTTGCTGGGCAGAACATGGGCTGTTGGGTACAGAGTGATTAAGGCACTTTAAAGCAGCTGTATGCTGGTGTTCATAGGTTTGCATGGAGCTAAGCACTGCTAACCTCCTGTTACGGTTTCTAACACTGAGTTAGCTTCTACTTTGCTTAATCTGCGTAGGCAATGCTTACTCCCACGCAAACGCACTTAAACAGGCTTACTAGTGCTTACATATGCTTACTACTGCTTATTTTTGCTTAAACCTGCTTACTAGTGCCTTATTCATTAGGACACTGACACTTCACATGTGCATTTAATGCAGTACTCCAGCTCACATTTAAATGTTATTTAGTAGGTTATACAGCAAAAAAAATGTAAAAAAATGTTCATATACAGATTTCACATGGAAAATGGTATGTGCTGCATTGGGACTCGAACCGAGAATTCCTGCTCGTTAGGTGGATGCTCTGACCACTACACTATTGCTGTGCTGCTTCATTTGCATATATCTTCCTTGTTATCCTCTTCAGCCTTTTAAGCTGCTTTAACCGTAGCTAAGCAATGGGCACACCCACGCACATACGGTTAGCTGTACTCGGAGTTTTAAAAAAAATAAAGGGGTATCTTCGTTTTATTTTTCTGTCCTGTTGCTGTTGTACACATGGTGGACTGCTGGTGGGGATATGCAGATACCTATGAGTGGTCTCACTCATTTATTTACACTTTCTGCTATTCTACTTTGCAGGGGCGCATTTATTCTGAGAGCTCTGCTCTCAGACACTCCCCCTGCACTCGTCCATGCTCTGTGTAGGCTTAGGAGTTCAGGCAGCACAACTTCATTAATATGAATGGTGCGCTGCCGTCCTCCTCCTAAATGTCCACTTCCATGCAGGACTAGACTAGTCCTGCATGGAAGATTAGTAAATCCGGGGGAAGGAATATTTCACACAGTAGAAAGCTTAATATTAATCACAGAGAAAGCTAGCAGGAAATTCATGTTGAGTGGGATAGGTGAGAACACATGATTTTAAGTAACTTTCACAATCTGCAGTCCAAGAGTAAATGTAGCAAATATATATATATATATGCTTCTGTCTCTCAATATATATATATATATATATATATATATATATATATATATATATATACAAGGTAGTGGAGATTTTTCAGGGTTTATACTCCGGTATAGATTTCCAGAGAGACTAGGCTAGTAATAGCATTCATTAAGCAAGTGGCCCAACTAACTGAGGTCAGTAGAGTAGTATGGCCAGAGGCCTAAAAAGATATTGAATAACAGCATGGAATGAAGGAGGTTATTAGTCAGGGTTAGAGCATGGACAGAGCCATTGAGTTTTAAGGAATGTTTTTAGTTGCTTCTTGAAAAGTGTTGTTGAAGAAAGAGATGTTAGTTCACTATGTAGCTTGTTCCAAATTTTTCCCAAAGTTTGAGAAAAGACAGTCACCTGATCTATTATTGGCTTTATGGGTGGTCACTAGTAATTTGTTAGCTGAGCGTAGGGTTGTAAGATTTTTGTATGGGGTGATAAGACTGCTGAGTATTGGGATATTACTGGGATGGTGCAAAATCTTTTGGGTAATAGTAAGTTGCTGAAGTAGAAGCTGATTTTACAGTTCAAGGCATCTTAGCTGTTTGAGATTTAGACAATGGTGGCTTCTAAACGGGGAGCTAGTGGCAAATCTGGCAATGTTACAATAGGAGGTTGATAGCTTGTTCAGGTTACTATTGGATAGATTGGTATAAATGGGGCAGGCATATAGGAGGGTAGAGACAAGATGAGTGTGGGTGATGGTAGTTCTAGCTAAAGGAGTAAGGAAAGGTTTAATCTTGTACAAGGAACCTAGTTTTCTATTAACTGATTTAATGGTTAAGTTAATGTGTGACTCGAAGTTCAGGTTATGGTCAATTGTGACACCTAAGAGTTTAGTGGTCACATCGGGTGCTATGAGAGTGCCATTATTGGATGTAACTGTGAAATTTATAGGGGAGGATTTCTGTGAGGGAGCGAACAGGAGTAATTTAGTTTTTTTTTTGGGTTAAGGAGGAGACAGCGTTGGAGGAAACAGCTTTCCACTAAGTTGAATAATTTTTGGGTGATGCACTAGAGTTCAGCAGAAGAGGCAATGCTACAGATTAATGTGGAATCATCTGCATATTCTATAAAGGTGGCTTGAGGAAGATTAGCATTTAGATCGTTAATGAAGATAGAGAAAAGGAGAGGTCCCAAAATGGAGCCTTGTGGGACACCAAGGGTAATAGGGAGGTGAGTGGATAAGTTATTATCCCAGAGGATTGTTTGTTGCCTGTTTTCTAGGTAGGACTTGAACCATTTCACTGCTTGGGGACCCAATGAAAGTGATTCAAGTATATTTAGAACTAACTGATGGTTAACCATATCAAAGACTTTAGAGAGGTCAATAAAGAGTGCAGAGGATAGCAGGTTGTTATTTCAGTTTTTGTTAATACAGTCAGAAAAGGATAAGAGTGCAGGAGTAGTACTATGGAATGGCCTAAAGCCATGCTGACAGTCAGCTAATAGGTTATTTTGAAGAAGATGATAAAGTAGTTGCTGGTGGATACATTTCTCCATGATTTTAGCTAATGGAGAGAGTAGGGCTATGGGATGAAAGTTTGAGAGTTTGGTTGAGTTATCACCCTTATGTAGTGGGATAATGTGCAAGATTTTCTAGAGAGATGGGATGGTACCATCAGTAATGGTTCTATTGAGTAGGATGGAAATGGGATAGGCAAGCACTTTAGCTGCAATTTGCAGGTATTGAGCTGGTAGCAGGTCAGCAGAGGGTGTACAAGGTTTAAGTTTTTGAAGTAGTGTATAGATAAGAGATATTGGAACTGGTTGTAACTGAAATGTAGGATGTAGTCTAGTTGGGGAGTAAGGCAAAATTGAGCTAACAGGTGGTAGGTTATTAGCTAGAGTTTGGCCAGTTTCAGTAAAGAAATTGTTGAAAGCATCAGCAATCTGGTTGGGGGAGTTATGAGATAAACCAGAAGGGGTAGGTGTCTTGTTTTGTCCTGGGAATAGAAGTCTATTAATACCTGACCAGAAACTTTGTGCATTTTGTTGATGTCTTTGCTGGAGATTAAAGTAAAAGTTATTTTTATCAAGCAATATTGATTATGGGAATCTACTTGAATGCATGTGCTGGCAACCTTGACAGTTACCAGAAGTCACATATCTGGCACACCTCCCAACTGTATCAGATGTTTTTAGGGGGATATCCTATAGGATCACTTACTGAGGGGATGGAGGTTATACACTGGAACTGTGGCTGATGACATCCATTAGAAATGCACACACAACCACTGAAGAACACCATAATGAGACAAGTGCTCAAACCAGAAATATCATAGAAAGTGTGTGGGGGGCCTGTAGTACAATCCATGGACATGTACTGAACTATTCACATTAAGTGCCATGCTACACAACATCATTCTGAGAAAACAGCTTCAGCAGGATCAACAATGAAGGAGCAAACATCCCACTACCAATGCCAAGGTCACCACAGTCACACACAGATGAGGAGTTAAAGGTGGAAACAGTAGCTGCTGTTGGTGTAGGCAGATGAAGGCATGCCCAATATGCCCTCACATTGGTTAAGAAACAATGCATAGCACACTCACTCACTACTTAGCCTAAAACCTTCCACCTATGCACATACATATGGTAACATTGATGCCAGGCAACTCTCACAACCTTTACCTCTCCATCTATTGGCTATTTTCTGTTTGCATCAGACAGAGTAAGCTCTGAACTAAAACTGTTACAACTGCTGGATTTACAAGTGGAGTGTGGAACCTGGAGTGTATTCTGTAATAATATGAATGAGTGGCATATCCTTGCATTTCGTTACTTTTAGTGTAAGCAAGTAAAAGGTGGGAGATTTGTACAGAAATGACCTTAGCATGTGACAGCAGAGACTTATTTGACTTACATGTGTCTTACATGTATCTATTATTAAGTAGTAGGCCTCAGGCATCCATCAAAGATTAACATAGTCATACCTCTCAAATGTAGTGATGGTCACTGCATGATCTCAGTTTAGCACATTATGTTTGTGCAGGAAAATCATTAAAGAAAGAAGTTAGAAAGTAATGATACACATATCAGCTTCAGACTTCACAACCATCACAAGATCATTCACAATAAAGTTGGAAAATGTTGATGCTATCAACTGTCTAATTTTCTAAGAACAATGTAAGTCAAAGGTATAATTACCAGTTCAACATTACAAATGCAGATACACAAAGCACTAATTCAGCTATACACCCTGAGCATCAGACCCAAAGCTTATGTATCCCTGAATCCAAAAATATACAAAACAGGGATATGGCACAGTTATCATCACTTCCACAGGGTGTTGCATATGTGTGTGTGTGTGTGGGGGGGGCAGGAAGCCTAGGCTGACAGAAAAGGCTGGTGAGTGCGTGTGAGTAAAAAAGAGAAGCAGGCAGACATCTGGATAAACCAACAAATGGCCGGTGAGACAAAATGAGTTTTAAGCTGCATGGCTGAACCACGTAACTGTTGTGTGTGTGTCTGTAGGGGTCCTCCAGGTGAAATTGGTGTGAGTAACTGCAAGAACACAGCCAAGCTCTGTGCTAGCTCTACATCTTGGTATGTCAGACAGGTGTGAGTCGTGCATGGTAGAGGTGGCAGTTCATCGTTGTCATCCCCCAACATGAGAACTGGCAACGCCAGGAGTTACACTAGCATGTCCACAGTGAGATTCACTGCTGCTACCTGAACATGACTGATGTGTGCTGGATGAGCTCCCCTTACAAGGACATCCAGGACCATGAACCCATGGCATGCCACATCTGGGTGTTAACAGCTCACCCACTGATAGAGCAGGGAAAGCGCTGCCACTATTGGAGCTTGATCGGGCATGGCTACATTGGGAAGTTCCATCACAGACACTGCTCATTTCATCACAGACACACCTCATTCCAATGTGTCATTCATTGGACCCATTGAATCGGCAACATGGTGGAGGCAGTCATGCATGTCAGCCTGTGCCACATCTACAGCCCTAAGCATTTCTCTAGAGTAGCTATGGAAATGTACCTGTGCCTTCATGATGGCCCTAAACATACATTAACTACCATGGGAAGAGATACCTGCATTAGGTGGAGGGTGGACAACAGGCCTGTTCTGAGCATCCCTAACAACCCTCCTGAATAGCCCTCTGCCCACACGTTGACTATGGTCAGAGTCAACAGACACTGAAGCCGCAGTAACCACACATCCCTGATAAATTGTCTTGCCCTCCCCCTATCGAGTATCTGAGGGCTCACTGGAATGGGTCAGATAGAATTTCAGGGGATGGCTGTATGTTAAACTCAGTGTCAGATTCATCCTCTGCTGTGTTTGCCTGACTGTGCTTCTGTTTGGCCACCACCATCATCAGGGTATGCAGATACTCTGGCATCAGGTGGTAGAAATCCCCACACTTCCACTGTCAGGATCACCTGTAATAATAAGCAACAAACACAGGAACAATTAATACCTAAGCTACTATATTCCAATGTATGCTAACAAAATAATAGTGCTGTCACTATTAGACAGTACAGTACTACGCATTACAGTCCTGACATCAACATCACCCATTAAAATATTTCTTTTAATTGTTTATCAGTACTGACATAAAAATATTTGGCTTACCACCAGCAGATGAGGGTATCCTCTGCATGCCAGATGGTCCTGGAAGACGTTAAGCAAAGGGTAAGGACAACATCATTACAATTAACAGTAACACAGGGAGTAATACTTTCACCCCTTTATATGTACATTAACTATACTTTCAGCAATAACTTGGATGACAACTCCATCCTAAGCTAATCAATCAAAATGTGCTGTTAACTGTAGCAATCTTCAATCCCCCTCCATAAAATTCTTGTGAAACAGAAGTAACATATTGATATAAACGGTTTTACTACACAACAGTATTCAACAACTGAGATACAAAACCTTACCTGTAAGCTCTTCCTGGGGGATCCCTATCAGTTGAGCCAAATTTCAAAAATTCAAAGACAATATGGCCGAGACCATATGTTCAAAGTTTTGAAATTTCAAAATAAAAAAAACAATAAAATAAAACTACTTACCTGTATGTTTCTGCAAGGGGGAAATCCCCCCTGCACCCCCACCCTCTGCTACTTAACTATACCAACTCTGAGATCACATTACAATGATAAAAACAGCAAATCCTGATTTATGTACCGTACGGCAATGTCAATACAAAGTGTATGAAATTTCAATCTGCATTCTGCGTGACATATCTTCCCTACCCCTATCAAGCAGGAAGGCACCATGTTACCTAAAAGCGTTGACAATAACCTGATTTTCAGCATTAATGAAGGGTAGTCTTTGAGGATCCAGACGCCTGGGTGGCATAGTCCTAGGCGTCTTAAAAGACAACAGAAGGATAATACACATAACTAACACATAACTACAAAATAACTATTCTCAGTTAAAACAAAAGAGGTAGCATCTCCATATTACCCACTGGAGAAACATAAAACAGTCTAGAAATTTGAAATACGAACAACAGACTGGATGCAAAAAAAAAAAAAAGGAAAGTAACAATAGCAACACATCCTTGTTTGTGCCATAACAGAAATGCAGCTTTGCTCCACACCCCCAAAAGAACAGGCAAATGACACATTTTCCTAACAAATCATCTTTGAAATGCTAAAAGTTCTATTAAATGAACTGCCCATGAAACATGCCTACAGAGTTATCACAGAATATTCCATTTTAAGGTATTACCAATCATCTATACCTCAATCAAATGGAGGTGGTCCAGACTTGCAAGTATAGCCCTCAGACAAAATTTACCCATGGCATCACTACACTTCTAACTGATGCATACAGATAAAAGCATAAACGCCTTTGCTTCAGATTTTTTTAATTACATTCCAGCACATGCAGTATATAGTTGACAAAATGCAAGCAAACCTTCTCAAGTTCAGTAATCATCTGTACTGATATATACCAAAGTAATAGCCTCTGTTCTGTGTTCTCCACATAAACAAGTCTCCTTACCTTCAGTTTTCCAACTACATGGTTGCCTTTTTATATGGTTTAGATTCAGGGCTGCTAGCAGGGTGAAGATGCAAATCAGGTATGTACTGATTAAAATTGCTGAATCTCAAATACTTGGGTCTGTGTTGCAGATGTAAACATAGTGCAGGCACTTGCAGTGTTTGTTTTTAATGGATTGCAACTGTGAATTATTACTGGTTGGGAGAAGGAAAACACAATAGCACTGTAGGCTGCCCTACATCCAGTGGGTGTGTCAGGTTAGACTTACAAAGTACTAGATTTAAGGTTGGAAATGTAAGTAAGCAGCACACAATTCACAGGTTCTGTTCATGATCATCCAACCTGCTCGTCATTTGTTGGTTACTGCATTCATATGCATATTCATATTCATAATATATTCATATTATTGCTATTTAATATCCTCACATATTTTAAGGTCAATGATGTAGAATGACTTTCACACTGTGTGTTTCAAATTACTGGTCAGAAAAGAGAAGAATGACAAACAAACACAGAGAGGTAAGACAGAGCTGTATATTTGCAAGCAATAGTCATAACTGGTTGTGTGATCACTTAGTGCAATACATGCAAAATAATAAATGTTCAAATAACAGTAGTATGGTTTCATATTACTGTAGATGATGCTGCAGTTGGTTGTATGCAGAATGATTTCAGTCCCTTGCTGAAAAACTGTTCAATGTGACAAAGAGAGATAAGGCAGCCTTCCTATGTTCTGATGGTTCTTTAAGTGAGAGTTTAAATCCAGACCTATGTAGAAATATCTCGTATAAACCAACATTTTCTAGTGTGTATGTCATAGACTGGTTTTCCTCATTTCAACTACTTGTCCCTTTTTTTCTTTTTTCTTTTCTTTCTTGTATTTATTTTTATTTTTTGGGGGGGGCAGAGTGTTTGCGTGATGCACTGCATAATCAATCACAGGAAATGGAGGAAAATGAATGCCAGGTTTGACTGTACTTATCTTGTTTGCATGAAGTGCAACAGTGCACAAACTGGACAACTGACCCACCCAGAAAGCAGAAAGAACACCTGCAGACAGGACCCAGACAGCCACTAACTGAAACTGGATACATTTAATTAATTCTGTTGGGCACTGCGCAAACCTGCTAAGTGGCATTGCGCAGTCAGTTAACACAGAGACCTTAAGAATGATTAGTAAATTAAGGAATGTCATGTGACTAGTCCAGTGGCAGCAGGCGTAAGTGTATGATTGTATTATAGAAGGCCTTGGGTTCTAGTACAGGGTGTGCAACCTTTTTGTTTTCTTACTCTTGTGACAATGCAGTTTAAAGCAATGAACTGAAAAACAGACAAGTGTTATTTCAGCATTCTTGTGGCAACATGTGTAAGTGTAGGACTGCCATGCACATGGTCCTCGGTTCTAATATTGTATTACTCTGTTCATTATTAATGTGTACTAGTGTATATGTTATCTCTACTACTGTCTACTTCATCACTGTATTGCATTACTGTATTTGCTACTATATTTTTATTACTATGTGTTATTATTGTATGGAGCTTTTCACTCCAGGCCTCTGCTGAAAATGGGCAACCTGCCCAGTTGGACATTTTCCCGGTAAACAAATGTAAAATAAATAATAAAATAATACATGATGTTCCATATAACTTTACACTTTGTTACAATTCCCATTATATTCACTCTCACTTATAATACTTTAGATAGAGGAGGTGATATGAATTAACACCATTATTGCATTTTCAGATATGTGACTGAGGGTATACTGTGTAATATAGTTCTGTAAGTATAATTCTGCTATCTGGACTTGCATGGCCTTCACAATTACCTACGACACATAGACAACTGGCTGTATATCCAATAACCTTGTCAGGTCGCACACATACATGTATAACAGCTCATACTGTCACCTATATTTATGTATGATTCCTAACTACCTCTGAGCAGCACTTCTTTGGTGGTGAAGATGGAAAAGCAATGTTGTCGAAGTAAATGCTTTGTCCCTTATGCCAGGTTTGAATCCCACAATGTAAAAATGAATTTTCTCAGTGTATAGTTTTCTCAGTGTATAAAGGTAAAAACAAATGTGTCATGTCATTACATGCAGTCTTGTAAAAGCCAGATTTGTGCATTGGTGCTTGCGTAAGGTACTGATTTCTGTAGTCTGTGTACTTAGGTAGGTAGGGGCTCTGTTCTCACTACAGTCAACTGTGGTGTGTGTGTGTGTGTGTGTGTGTGTGTGTGTGTGTGTGTGTGTGTGTGTGTGTGTGAGAGAGAGAGTGTGTGTGTGAGAGAGTGTGTGTGTGTGTGTGTGTGTGTGTGTGTGTGTGTCTAAACAGAAGAGCACAAGAGTTACTGCTCCAATTCCATAGATGGACAGTATTGTGATACTTGCATATGCCTACACATCCATTTCATGGAGGCCTCCCAGCATCTTCTCTCCACATGACTTGCTGATGTCATCCACTATAAGGTGACCTGCAGTCTTGTGAAAGTCAGACTTGTGCAGTTGCACTTGTGTAAACTACTGTGTTCTGTAGTCTGTGTACTTAGATAGGTAGCTGTTCTATTCTCACTGCAGTTGACTCTGTGTGTGTGTGTGTGTGTGTGTGTGTGTGTGTGTGTGTGTGTGTGTGTGTGTGTGTGTGTGTGCTCTTCCTTGACATTACAGAGAGCCTTTTAGACCAGCATGTGTGGCACTGTTATCACCATATTCTCCTCAACAGACATTGCTGATACACATGCATGTGGGACACTGTTATTACCATATTCTCCTCAACAGATACTGCTGATGTTATCATCTGTATCTGATTTCTGGATATGCACTATTCCCATCAGGCCAGGGTCAGAGACTGGCCTGAAGGCAGGCAGAAGTCACCTTATCATATACAATACAGATTACAGTGACATGGCTTTCAGCCTATCCATATGCATCAAGGCAAGGTTTGTATGGCCTGTGTTTTCTTGGTGAGAAACCCCTGTAGTCTCTTGAGCTGCTGAAAGGGTCTGGTGAGGTACATGCAAAAAAGAGCATTATACTGTGTTAGTGTTCTGATGAGGTTTGAGTACAGTGCTGTCACATAATCCTAAGATCTGAATATGATGGCATGACATATGATATGTACAACATAGGTTTTCAATATCAGTGTATACACTTGGTGGTCAAAGTTCAGATTGCTATCTGCATGTGTTTCCAGTGCTTGCATTACTGAGTTTCAACATAGCAGGACTGTTGTCAATACTGTAATTAGCACAGAATTCCACTTTTCAGAAGGACAAAATAAAGACACATTTCTGCATCTATTTGTAGATTTCCCGGCTTTGTCACCAATTATTTATCTGTGTTAACTCCTCCTGTAGTATGTTATCATCATTGGTGGACTCAATGATTGCATCTAATATGCAAGAATCAGCAAACTTGATAAGCCAAAGGCCATGTACTTTACCCTGAACTGCCCATAAATAAATTCCAAACAGTAAAGGGCCAAGCACAGATCCCTGGGGTATGCCAGTGGTGACAGCTCCACTGGTAGAGGTTGATTCACCAACTTTCACAGTACGTGTTCTATTGGTGAGCCAATTGGTTACCCATCTAGTGACATAAGGGTTAATCCCCAACTGGGAGAGTTTCTCAATGATATCTGTGTGAAGGATTGTGTCAAAACCCTAGACCAAATCAACATAGGCAATATGCACTATCTTACCTTCATCTAAGCTTATCACACAGAATCAGTGGAATGTGGCAGCATCACAGATCACCTATGACATGACTCAGCACACACGCACCTTTCTGATAAGGTTGAATACACACTTTAACATACCCTCCACATGGGCTATGTCTTCTCATCTGCGAGGTAGACCATCATGTCATGGACCTTTTCTAAATGGACATTAGTAATATCCCAGCTGTGTGCAACAGACCTGTGTGAGATATTAATGCTACATCATGTCCTTTACATTTGACAGATGTTCTGAAAGAGGTCATCGAGTGCATGCATGATGACAACACTCTCATCCTGTGGAACTTGACCAGGCCAAGGTATTTGACACAAATCCACACTGAGGTATTCAATCAACACTATCAGATGCAGCCATAAACAGCTATATCACCAAGTGGGTAGACCAGTGTATCACTACATGGCATCTCACTATGCTGAAATGTCTGAACTGACCTATATCTCAGGTCCAGCAATCAGGTCTGTACATCAGGGCTGTCTGCTAGACCCTTTCCTGTCCATTATTTAAGTGATTTACATCACAGATGACATACACATTCTGTGTCCAAAAACAGCTGCCTGAAGGACTACAGATTGTGGGCAATCATTGACTCCAACTGTGATATTAGCATATTACAGAAAATATCAACACAAACCAGACTGCTGCCACAACCATGACATTATCTACAATGACAAGAAAACATGGGGGAATGTATCACATCAGGAAAACAAACACACAATCCAAGTATAATGTGAACATCGCACTATATAATCAGATCAATAGGTATGTGACGTGTGTCTTGGGTAGATGGTAAGTGGAACATCCACCAGCATGTGGTCACAATGCTGACTTCTCCCTTGTATGTAACTCAAGTACTGAGTATGTGAAGGCCATTAACATCAGAGGCCATAATACCTCCATAAGTCGCAGCCTTTATCACACCAGTAACTGAGAACAATGCACCCTTCTTCATGTACCTCCCTCCACATCTTCCACTGATGTGTAACTGAAGTGTACAAGCTTTGTCAAAGTGAGATGGCACACAGCTTATTGGCCAGACCTATGCATTCTTTTTGTGGCATAAACATTAATGTCTGATGGTGTGGAACCCCCATCAAGTTATTACACCAGATGCATGTGCACTACCTGTTCTGGTGATGCACACAGTACATACATAGGTGTTTGACAACATTAATGGCATGGATAACATTCATGACAGTGTGGACTAAGCTCTCTCTCTCTCTCTCTATATATATATATATATATATATATATATATATATATATATATATATATATATATATATATATATCACACACAAAAATGGTCCAGCACTATAAAATAGAAGCCTTCAAAAATAGAAATCCAGGCTAATGTTGAAAAAACGAGTCTGGATACATTATTTAAAAAGCAAAATAGCTTTTTTTCTTTTCAGATAGTAGAATCACCACACAGTAGTGAAAAGCAAGCAGACAAACAAACCGGTTTTGCCCCCTGGCGTCATTAGTATAGTACAACCACAAACAATTCTTCACTTTAAATATTCCTACTATTAAAGCTACAGGTAGCATAATTTTTTTACACCATAAGCACCATATAACTTCCCAATACATATATACCGAGAAAACTCACACTTTCACACACCCACACACACACACACACACACACACACACACACACACACACATATATATATATATATATGTGTGTGTGTGTGTGTGTGTGTGTGTGTGTGTGTGTGTGTGTGTGAAATTATATCCTAAAAATGTTTTGAAAACACATATACAGATGTATTCATATATATCAAATATGTGCACATTTATATCTATGCACATATTTATACATCACCCAATATTTCCCCACTTATATGCACACAAATATCTAGAAAGAAAATATACAACATAAGGCATACAAAAGTCACAAAATGGGCATATATATATATATATATATATATATATATATATATATATATATATATATATATATATATATATATATCTTGGCTGTTAATAAGTTTCTAACTATTTCTTACCAATGTTCATTAAGACCTGGCTTATATAGGGCACCTAGGTTAATAATCCATAACCCCACTTTCCTATCTAATATGCGATGTTTAGTACTCTGAGAAATTTTTGCCTCAAACCACATCAATACCCCAAAATGCAAAATGTGCTGTACTATGTTCTAGTTTATGTTTAGAGTATACTTCTGTGTCTCTTACAATTGATATCACTAAGGTGGGTCACTATACTAGTCTTAAAGGGCTTGGAGGTCTGTCCAATATAAAGTGCGCCACACTGACAAATGGTCTAAACCACCCAAACAGTCTGACAGGTGATCAAGTGTCTAATTTCAAACACTTTTGGAGTGTTGAAGTAAACAATTTGGTCTTAGAAATTACTTTGCTATATACACAATTGCCACATTTGGTGCTACCTCTCATACCACTATTTTTTACATCACCTAAATTCAAGTCCATCTTTTTATACCAGAAACAACCTCACCTATATTCCTAGTATGTCGATAACTGTATAAACAGTAATTATCTAGACTCTGATCAAAGAACTCATCTGATTTTAATATATGCCAAGGTTTATGATCTCTTTGATCTTGAACATATTTGTGCCAAAGGTTATAAACCTTATTTTAGATGTCTCCAGGTCATGACTCTCTAATTTTCCTCAGTCAGATTCAGATTTAATAGGGGTTCCCTCTTTAATACAACTGCCCTTTTGCTAACAGATCTAATATGGAACACATAATAACCCCTTTTAATAAATCTCAGTGCTAGAAGTCTAAATCTCAAAATGCACTCCCTCGATGCACTCCTTAAAATGGATAACATTGATATCTGTGCAGTGACTGAAACATAGTTCAAGGCTCCAGAGAGCATCCCTATAATAATTGAAGAAAAAAGCTGGTAATAAATGCCAATAAAGCACCCCTACATTACCAGGCTATAACTCATACCACACATTTCGGCCATCTAACCTGGACTGGAACACCAAAGGCGGAGGTGTGTCCATATTCATTAAGGATATCCACGCCTCCAGGCTAGTTGCTCAACATAATGCATCCGAGGTTATCCAAGTGCAACTAACTCTGGGCAAAACAGCAATCCAAATTGTAGCTTGCTACTCATACCCCACCATGCCCCAGGATTCCCACTCCTCTTTTTCTTGATATAATGGAAAATATTAGGGTTCAACCAAACACCCTAATAATGGGCAATTTCAACTACCCCATAATTAACTGGGAAAACTACTCATGTACCAACTCCTTTGCTCAACGCTTTCTGGAATTCATAAATTGCAATGTCCTGTATCAACTTATCCACACCCCCACCAGGAGCAACAATATCCTAGACCTAGTCATTACAAACATGAGTGACCGGTATTCCACACCTGAAGTCAACTCCTCATTGGTCAGATCCGACCATAAGCTAATCACCCTAGATATCCACATCCCATCCCCACCCCCCCATTAAGGAAACCACAGTAAAAAATTTCTCCAAAGCCAACTTCATGCTTCTTAAGACAGAAGTGGCGAATTTCATGACACCCATGCAGATGGACAATGCAGTTATGACTGCTGAATCCTACACAAATGCACTCTATAAGCACTTACATGAGTGCATGGATTGTGCTATCCCAAACAAAACCGAGATGCTATCCTCCAAAAAAAGGAAGCCAATCTGGTGGTCCCCTGCCATAAACAAACTCTACAATAGAAGGAAGAAACTGTTACAAAAGAGAGTAAATCATATGAGTGGAGGAGCTCCCTGGTCAGCCTCAGCAAAAAGCTGAGATCCCTTATAAGATCCTCCAAAGCTAGCTACAAAAATAAAATCACCACTGACTCTAGGGACAACCACAAATCATTCTATAGCTATGTCAAGAATCTCAATGGCAACACCCAGATCTGCTCTGAGTTACAGCACAACGGCATGAAAATTATAGAACCAACTGATATTGCCAACATCCTGGAAGATATGTTCAGTGCTAACTTTACCCCCCTCTCACCCCCTAAAGGGCCCATATCTATACAGGAAGAATGCAGAGTCCCTGTAATCACAACTATGCAGGTGAAAGCTGCACTCTCTAAAGCCAAAAACACAGCTTCCATGGGACCAGACAACATCCCAGGCTGCGTTTTACACGAACTTCAGAATGTACTGGCTCCCCACCAAAGCACCATGTTCAATCATAGCCTCATGTCAGGCTTTGCACCCACTGAATGGCACACAGCAACAGTTATCCCACTCCACAAAGGGGGAGCCACCACTGATCCTGGGAACTATCGCCTTTATTAGCCTGACGAGCCAGGTCTGTAAGGCCATGGAATGTATCATTATGGAACTCATAAATAAAGACATTGGTAACCTCCAAACTCTGGACCCCACCCAGCTCAGGTTTGTGAAAGGCAGATCATACCTCCTGAACTTCTTTGAGGCAGTAACCAAAGCCATAGATGAGGGTAAGGTGGTTCACACAGCCTATCTTGACCTCGCCAAGGTTTTTGACGCCATCCCCCATTCTGGAATTATAACTAAACTCAATAAACTAGGTATAAATCCCTACGTCACAAGATGGGTTGCCAACTGACTCACTGACAGAAACCACACTGTAAAAGTTGCAGACTCCAAATCTGATTTCAAACCAGTGACAAGTGGAGTACCACAGGGTTCAGTCCTGGGACCTTTCCTGTTTGGCATCTACTTCTCTGAAGTACAGGCTAGCACAGAAGGCCTTTGGCTAATGAAGTTTGCAGATGACTGCAAACTAGGAGCCATAGTCGAGTCCCCAAATGATGTGGACATCCCACAGAAGGGCCTCAATGAGACAGATGCCTGGTGTCAGAGTCATGGTCTCAAGCTCAATGCCAAAAAGTGCATTGTCATCCCCTTTAGTAAAAATTCTGTAGCCATGAACTACCACATAGGCAGCAGTCTACTTAATGCCAAATGAGTGATAAGAGACCTTGGGACCCAGGTGGACAGTAGTCTCTCCTTTGATAATCACATTGCCACAGTCATCAGAAAAATCTTATATGTGGCACACCTCATCACAAAAAGGTTCTCATCCAGGAAAAAAGAGGTAATTTCTCCCCTCTACTCAACACTCATTAGACCCATTATAGAGTACAATGCCCCTTTTGGAATGTACCTCACAAGACACCTGCAGCAGCTGGAAAGGCCACAGAAGTACATTGCAAAGAGGATTACTGGCCTCAAACAGATGCCCTACACTGACCGTCTCAAAAAACCCCAGCTTTACTCCATAGCATATCACCTATTCTGAGGTGATCTCTGCCTAACATATGAAGCTATGTCAAACCCAGAGCTGTTGGACATGCTACACCTAAAGAAATCTCAATCCCTCCGAGCTACATGCTCTAGATACCTAAACCTTGTCACCACAATAAACAGGACATGCTAGAGGGATAGATTCCTATCCCAGATACTTCCCATACTCTGGAGCAAGCTACCCATCTATGTCAGGCAAAGTTCCTCATCAGCAGTCTTCAAGAAAAATCTTGATGAGTTGATGGGAAATAGGAAATATACTCAGGGATTACTTCTGTGGCTCTGCTCGACAGGGGCACAGGAAAATAACTTTCTTGGGTGGCATAACCCAGGGAACTTTGTTGGCTAGGCTTACATAGGCACTTGGGCTGATAGCCTAGTACCTACCTATGAACCTATGTTACTCATTTTATGAGTTTCCATAGCATAGCTGTCATCATCGCTACCGATCCGTCCTAACCTTTGGAACTGTGCTTTAGGTATGTTGGTTACCATATGTTTGGGATGACAACTACTGTTCCAATAGGGCATTCATAGTGAAAGGTTTCCTATAAAGGCTAGTGATCATGGTCCCGTCCAAAACTTTAGTAATATTGACATCTAAAAAAATCAGTCATGAATGGCTCTATCTTGTCTACACATTTCAATTCAAACTCATTTGAGTTCAAATATCGAACAAAATTACACCATTCTTCCACTGACCCTGACCAAATACCCCAACAGTCATCCAAAAAGTGCCACAACATGATCAAATATATTTTATAGGGATTCTTGTCATTATAAATCGGACCACATTCTATAAAACCCATAAAAAGATCTGCATAAGTAGGGGCAAATGTAGTCCCAATTGCTGTACCATTAAGCTACAGGTAACAATCCTTACCAAACTAGAGCACATTATGTTCAAGAAAAAATTTCACAAAGGTGACTAGAAAATCACAGTGTTCTATAGGTCTTTCCTTTTCTGTATGGTTATGTCCATAATGTTTAAACACTGCATTCTGATTACTGTGCAGGTCACATAGTACAAATTCTTCAAACAATTTAACCTTAGAATTATAAGGAGGTTTAAAAGTCGATTTCTTACCCTAAATTGTGTATGTGATACATTGCTTACATCACCCTTTGTACTAGAAAAATATCTTAAATTTAAAATCCTACAGAATATTTTCACATTCATACATGCATCATAATGAGAAATAAAGTTTGATGGTACATAATTCAAGCAATTAAGCACACTTCTTTTTGCATCAGTAAGATTCAACTTAGTTAAATTTACAATCAGATCATCACCATCAGCATTGCCATCTATAATATTTAAATTTTCATTGCGTCCCTGAATGATTTCTCCACTGTGACCATCTCGATGCCTCCAACATTTATGGTGCTTTCTTCCACCTCCCCTAAAGGGCCGTTTTTCGCTTTAAGTTTCTTATATGCAGGTGATGTCTGTTCAAAAGTGTCCCCAAAATCATTTTCAGTGTCTGTGCTGGGTGGGTTTGATGAAAAATCAGAAGCAGTAGAGTTGACATTATACACTAAATTACTAGCAGACTTCAGAATGGACTTTCCCCTCTTCCGTTTTTCACGAGTAGGTTTATTAACAGTACTTGAAAACCTCACAGCACTTTTATTTTGTTTCCAAGAAAAAGCTGTGTTACTTTTGAAATCTCTCGTATCTCTACTAAACTTTTTAAGCTTTTTAGCTTTTTTTCATAACTACCTATCTCCTCTAAATACATATAATACAGTTTTTTATAATCCACATGTTCATATTGTTGTACATTCAATAAAGTAGTATCTAATTTGTCATTAATTTCGACCAAAGCATCCTCAAAATAACTAACCATTCAATAAACATTTTTGAAGCAGTATTTTGTATCATACACCATTTCACTAGAAATTCACAGTCCTCTTTCCCAACCCCAGGTTCTACATAAACTCTTAGGCCTCGTGGTGCTATTTCAGCCCCTAGATAAGCTTTCAACAGTTTTGTATGCCACATCGTAGATCTAAATCTTTTTGTATACACCGTCAAATCTTTAAAATGGTGCTCTATTTCAGATGTATGGTTCACCTCTGTCACAGTCCCTGTTATATCTGTAAAACTGCTACCTTCATACCACGATATATCATCCTTGTCTGAAGTTAAATTGACAAAAACACTCGCAAATCTCCTCCTGTGGCCATAATAAAAAAATGCTCGTAACTCATTGTAAATCCCAAAGGAAATCCAAACAATAAGACACTTCTGGTACAGCACTCGACTCCAATGAACACAAATCAAACCTCGGTACACGTAAACCACACTGTGCACAGACTAAACCAACAGAACAGATAGCACACACAAAAACAGTCCAGCACTATAAAATAGAAGCCTTCAAAAATACAAATCCAGGCTAATGTTGATAAAACGAGTCTGGAGACATTATTTAATATGCGCTTTTGTGTGTGCTATCTGTTGGTTTGGTCTGTGCACAGTGGGGTTTACGTGCACCGAGGTTTGGTCTGTGTTCATTGGAGCCAAGTGCTGTACCAGAAGCATCTTATTGTTTGGATTTCCTTTGGGATTTACAACGAGCTACGAGCGTTTTTTATTATGGCCACAGGAGGAGATTTGCGAGCGTTTATTGGCAATGTGTTTATATATACACACACACACACACACACACACACACACATATATATATATATATATATATATATATATATATATATATATATATATATATATATATATATATATATATTTGTGTGTGTATGCCATGCACACCAGTCAACTAACCTGTATTGCTCATAATGTCGCATACAGGTATTGGGGTATCTCTCCTAACACCTCCAGTGGATGTTACAGTGCCAGGGCAGTGTGTGTGATTACCCTCATAGATTGTGGATGTATCATAAGAGTTGTACAAGTATGTTTGTGCAGAATGATCTCTGATCACTCCAAATCACATATGTTATGTCAAAGGCATGGGATTACTGGTGGTATTATTCTGATGTTGTCCATGATTGTGGTTGGTGCCTTTAATGTTGTCCATGAGTCTTTACCTGTGTCCCACTAGCTCAGACCTCTGCTGAGATTGCACTCATATTCAGGCAAATCAGTTTACTTCACAATATGCACCCTACCCCAACTGCATGTCAGATTTCTGATAGACGTCATCTGCATTATTCATGAAAGGATGCTTATGTCACATAGACATCATCCCCATTGTTCTGTCACCTTGTGTGACAGTCACATAATACACATTTTCACTGTGCATCCCCTACTGTACCATATTGATATGCGATTGGTGCTGTGATACAACCATCTTCCATTGATATGCCATCATCTGCTGTACACTGGGTTGTTTCACCTGTCCTCTTTCCCTGTGCTCATTCCAACAATTCATCTGTGTATCCATCGTTGATACACACACTTCCCTGAGTGTTTATTTTACATGGCAGTCCAGGTACCATTATAGATCATTTACACAACTTCAGTACAGAATGGCAGGAATGGGATTTCATAATACTCTGCACTGTACATACACTGTCCTGTACTGTGTTTGGACCATTTACTTAACATTCGTACCTCTCAACTGTCCAGATTTTCACAGAATGTCCAGATGTGTTCCTTATCAAATTTGTGGCTTTCTGCCATATCACTGGGACGATGTCAGGACTGATGTGACTCAGTATTACATACATTTAAGTTTCATACTTCAAATCATTCAGAACATGTATCTTAACACAACCCCCTGGTTATTGTAGCACATTTCTATAGGGCAAATATGTCACTATTTCTGAGTCAAGGTCTACCCATTATGTTGGCCTTTGTTCAGATGTCTTGCACTAAGAGATTGAGAGCTATCTGTGAAGCCCTGGTGATCATTGTGGCCTTCCACACAAAACTGTAAACCAGCAGTGCTCTGATTTAAACAGGAGTGCTATCCAAGTTCACTTACAGTTTCCTGGCAACACTGTTGCTAGCCACAAAGCCTCACTTATTTATGTTTAAATTAGGGCAATGGCATGAATATGCAATGCACAGTGCTGCTCCCCACTCACCACTGCACACACATGTAAACTCCTTCTAAGCTTTGAGTGAAGCATCCACAGACTTGATTGAATACCGGGGACTGAGTATTTTAGATCCTATGACCATAAAGATATATACTCAAAAGTTTATAGAAACAGTAACAAAATTATATCAGTACAAATAAAAAAGTGCAGTCTGCGGAAAAATCCATGCCTTTCAAAGCAAATATTATTTTCCCCTCAATTGCTCTACAGCAAAGGTATTATTCTTATTTGTACGTAAATACTGTACATAAGACAACCACAAAAACTAACATGTCAGTAAGCTTGCTGGCAATTTATTTAAGTTTAATGAGAGTATTTTAACTATATATATATATATATATATATATATATATATATATATATATATATATATATATATATATATATATATATATATATATATATATATATATATATATATATATATTTGTGTGTTTATATATATATATATATATATATATATATATATATATATATATATATATATATATAAAGGGTCCCCTTCAGATGGTCAGACTTTTAAAAGCTCAACTTTCATATAGCCGAGACCATGCAATTTAACTTTTAAAAGCTTGAACGATCTGAATGAGGATCTCCATAGAGAGCAGAGTGCCATACCTCTCAACTGTACAGATTTTTGCCTCATATTTTTGGTGTGTTTCTCCTAAAATCTGTACCTTTCTGGCAAATAGCTGAGGATTGAAGTAATTAAATAATGACAAACATTTAAGACTCCACATCCTTCAGAAAATTCATGCTAATGCAAAACATTATTCTATCAACCTTCTAAGTTTGTAAGACAAATATTTAAAATCTCTCCCTGTTTGTCCCCCCATAATTTTAGGCTTTGTCCAGATTTTTTGCTCTAAGAGGTTGAGAGGTGTCCGCGGAACAGGAAGATTTCCCTTTTCTGCAATGTAGTGTGATCTCGGAGTTGGCATATTTAAATAGCAGGGAGTGAGTGGAGTGCAGCCCCCCCATGTGGGGGGGGGTGCAGGTGAGTTTGCCCCCCTGCTAGCACTGTTTATTTATTTATTTATTTTTCACATTTTTGAACATTCAAATGTTCATTCATATGGTCTCGACCATATGAAAGTTGAGCATTTGGATGCTGGATTATGTGAAGCAGACCCATATATAGATATATAGATATATATATATACACATATAGTTTATTTATTTATTTTTATTTTACATTTGTTGACCGGGATAGTCTGACTGGATGCATGTCCATTTTCAGTGGAGGCCCGGGGAGAAAAGCTCCAAGGGTAAGCAGATACAGCATTACATAATACCAGCATTACATATTACAAACAGACTATTTACAGAGCTTACATAAGTAAGCAAGTTAAACAAGTTCCACAGGTTACAGTTAATCCTGAGCACATGTCAGGATTAAATTAAATTACAGAGTAAACTGGTTAACAGATTTTTACACATTCTAGAGAGATTTAGCCAGGCTTGATACATTGACATAGCCAGTTAAGTGACAAATGTTGTTTGAGTCTAGTTTTGAATTGACCTAAGGTGGAAAGTAAGGTAATATCAGATGGAAGTGAGTTCCAGGATCTACTTACAGAGTTTGCAAAGAGAGAATAACCAGCTGTGTTATTAATTTTGCTAGTCTGAATTAGTAGTTTGTTAGAGGATTGAAGCGGTCTAGGATTGTTATAGGGGGTGATAACAGTGGCGGATTTAGGCATGGGCGCAGGGGCGCATGCCAGACCCTTTTTAAACTTTTTTTTTTTTAAATCAGGTGCATCTTCCCAAAGGATCCTGTCTCCAAACGCGCCTAATGCATCGGAGATACGATTGGAGGTTGCAGTCAAATGATTTTTTTTTTTTATAGCGATCCTCCTCCAACTGCATCTCCGGTGTAATTTACGTGTGTTGGTGGGAGCTGTCATATGGCTGATTAAGTTAATCTTTTGTTAGAAAATAATTTAGTTTAATTTTAAAATAAAAATACAGTTGACTTTGAAACTACTCTTCTACAGTGACAAAGTGATGTGCACTGAGGTAATGCTAATTTTTATTTTATTGACTTACCAATTTTCAAGGTGCCAAAACGGTACAGTTTTCTCCAGAAGAGTATTATGTGCGTTAAAGATTTCTTTGTAGTCTTTAAGAGACCCCGTAGTAATTTTCTTAGTTCTCCCCTTAAACATCAATGTTTAAGGGGAGAACTAAGAAAATTAATACACGGTCTCTTAAAGACTACAAAGAAATCTTTAACGCACATAATACTCTTCTGGAGAAAACTGTACCGCTTTTGAAAATTGGAAACTGATGACTTGTAGATCAAAGATCTTTGTGGAATTAGAATGTTTTAATTTTGTATTAGTTTCAAAAGAATATACACATTTTTATTTAATAAAGGTTTATTTTCATCAACACATTTAATTAGGGTGTTAGAAGGAACATGTAAGCTGCCTTTCTATGATGTGAATAATTTGTCCAAACCTGCATATAATAAAAATTACTGAAGAAGGAATTTTTTGAGTAATAGTACCTGAACAAATGAAAAAAATATAATCCTCGTGGAATGAGGCAATGCCTGATTATGTCAATGAAAACGAAAAGTTTTATTAAAATGACAGCTATCCATTTCATTGTATTATTTCAAATCCAGTAAGAGTGTACATTTTATATAATAATTTGGTGATCATCACTTTCAAATGCTCTTCTGAGGTCCACAGATATTTATACTAGTAAGACTATTTTTTTCTAGGGAGAAGTACATTTTATCATTGTTATCTGAAACTTACTAAGTAATGCAAAGACTTTATTATGAGTTGAATGAACTCAGAATTTATTATACTGTAATACAACTGTATATTCCTTTAGCTCCTTCCTCAACCTGCATCATGACTGAAAAGGGCATTGGGCTAGTCCATGTATGTGGTCAATAAATAGGTATGTGTTAATAAATAAAACTGTTATTGTACTTATAACTTATATACATTTTGAATTCAATCAGGTACTTGGCTATCCAAACACTGAGGCACAAATCACTTAATATATTAAAATATTCTAGTGTTGAGAGTGGCCTACTGTGCTCTCCTAGGTATTGCTTAAGCCAGTAGTTAACTAACATGCTTGTTGTGAGGCAGGGTGAATGCTGGGGCTAGGAAATAGCAAACTTAATGATGTGTCATGTGTTGAGCATGTTACTTTTTGGTCCCTGTAACAGTTTGGTCTGACAGTTCATTGATACCAGCGAGGGTGACAGGGTGTGATGCTGTGAATAAATTATAATACAAACAAATAATGTTTAAATGGATAGCTGATCTTTATTGCTTTTTTTAAACAAAGTTCGATATATAAGAGGTAAGTTAAAAACAAATATCACGATGGTCAGATAACTTAAAATGCTTTTAGTCAATGGTGTAGCTGGAGGGGGTGCTAGAGGGATGGTCTGCCCAGGCACACATTTACATTAAGAGTTTTAATTGAAAAAAAAAAGTGATTTTTAAGGGTGTTCTTCATCTTCGGCTCATAGCATCTGTTCTTCCAGTCATGTCTGTGCATGCCGCACAATTTGAAATACAGTACAGCATTTGTTTTGATCATCTTATTGCTGCCTGTGAGTGCACTAGTGAATGTATTGCTGATTCTTATTGCTGCCAGAGTGTTTAATTTGTCTTGCTGCTGGTTCTTCTTGCTCTGTCTGCTGCTGGGTTGCTCTGTGTGTTGCCGGGTTGAATGTCTGGCTCATACATTTGGTCTGTTCCTCTTACAAGTTGTGGTTTTCTGGCAAATCAGTGAGAATTGAATTCACTAAATAAGGATAGCCATTTAAATTTCAGTCTTCGTACCTTCAGGAAACACATGGAAACACAAATCATGTTTTATTCTAGTAACTTTCTAAGATTATGCAAGCAGTATTTAACATCTGTTCCTGGTTTTGGGATTTTGATCCCCCAATAAATATTGGCTTTTACTAGATTTCTTGTGCTGTAAAGGATTTAGTTGATTGTCAAGTGAATTTTACAAGGAGCGGAGAGCTTTTGGGAAAGAGAAGTTCTGCTTATGCCCAGTTTGCATTGCTAGTAACACAGCGGATAGTATACTTGCTTTTGATGCAGAAGGCTGTGGGTTCTAATCTCACAGTATGTAGATGGATTGCTGATATAGTACTATGTTGTACTTTAAAGGGGGTGGATGCTGCAGTCCTGTGTAGATTCTGCTTTGGAGGAGATAAGTTTCATCATTACTAGGTAATCAGTTTGCTATCTATTCCCTATTGCAATATTACTAGCTTATCATTTTTTTAATGTAACATGGGCAATTTATTCTTCAAGGGCAACAGGCACTTTATTTATAGATGAAACAATGAAATATAAAGTTGTTTGCTAGCAGCAACTTCATCAGTTACAGATCTCTTTAATATGGATTTAGATGACTTGCAGAGATTGTGCATATTTACTGATATTGGTGGGTTGTAATGATATAAGTTTCAGTAGACTTTGATGGAAATGTTCTGAATTGGGCAGTTTTGTCATTGTTGCTTTATGCATTAAATGTTCAAAATAATAAATTTAAAACATGCTCTAACAGATGTGCTGTATTATATAAGGAATATAATTTAATACAATCAAGAAGGTGAATCAAAGAACACATGTATGTCTGCATGCTCCTAAATATGTGTGTAAGCGGACTATGATTTGAAAACAGCCCAAAGTTAAACGTTTTATCAGTCACTGGCCAGATGCATTTTCTTTGAATGTGAGTTTCAATGCTGTTTCAATGAATGTGAGTTTAAAGGGCAGAGAAGTTTTAATGCTAAGTGTATTTTCATTGTGAGACTGTTTTCCTTTGTTTAGCAGATTTCTATTATCAGTGTTTGTGCCATAAATTTTAAAATAAATTTTCAAATGAAATCCATAATAGTAAATGTAGAAGTAAAGCATAGAGCAGTATGCACATTAGTGTTTATGGTAAATGGGGAGAAATAGCCAAGTAATGGGACACTGGAATGACTGTGGGGGGGTCTGTGTATTGGGAGTTCCATTTGACCAGGATTTTTGTGGGGGCGGGCTGCAAACTCAGACATTCCTGGGCAGCACAGACTCTAGCTGTGCCACTGCTTTTGGTTAAGTTAAGGCGCTATTGTAGAATATTGTGTCAGATATTTGAACTGAAGCCCAAAAATGACAGTACTTTATATGTTTGAATGTAAATATATCTCCCTATTTTTCTCTCAGTGGGGGATTTGCAGACCTAATGGTTCTTTTCTTCTGAACTGAGAATTTTAAATTTGTAACTGAATAAGAAAATACATAGTTTGACGGTTTTGTTTGGGCTGAACTGCCTATTGATAGACTATGTAACTGCAGTCAAAAACTGGCCACAGTGTCAATTAAATTCAGTTTTATTTGACCCTAAATAGGTTATGAGACACTCATACTGGCTGACTTTTCAACCAACAGCCCTGATCCATCCATTCACAGCCCTCTTCTTTTTTTTTTTCTCCCCCATTTGTGCACAAGGCATCGGGTTGTCACTTCAGCAACAACCCTAGTGTCCTTAGCAAACTGAAATGATGATTAAAAATATAATTGAAATATAAAAGAAAAAATATATAATTGAAATCGATGCAAGGAAAAGAGAACACGTGAAAAATAATAAAAAATTAACTTATTTACATTTTAAGAGCGGTATACACAGCAGCCAGTAACAAGTGATTGAACATGTTTTTTAATCGGTCGTAGTTGTTTTAAAGTTTCTAGGTAACTCAATAATGTTTGTGTACATTCATGTAGCTCTCCTTAATGTCAAAGTTTTACTAACAACTGCATCTAGAAAGCTCATGTCATGGCTAATAATGCTGTAATTAAGAGTATATTGATGAATTGACATGATTCTGTATTTACAACAGATATTTGTTAAAAATGTCATCATTAAATGTGTGACAGACCCTTTTAATGTGGAACATGCAGTTTAAATAAAGTACATTTGAGAGGTTTATGTTGGGTTGGAACTGGAAAGAAACTGACGCTTTCATTACACAAAACGAGAAAATTGAAGCTGAGTAGCTGATTAAGATTTGTAGATGTCTTGGGGATGGTAACAAAGGCAGAGTTGCAAGAATAGATGGAGGATGGGGAAATAAGGTAAACGTTTTATTGCTTTGGAAAATGAGGTGGTTGATATCCTCACTGGCATGGATTTTATCCTATGTAGTAGTTCCAGTTATACAGAATGCTTCTGTATTGGTAAGGAGCTTCTGTGATGGATGCCACATATGAGGTAAATGTTTTGTGCCTCTGAGTGCTTGATTGTGTTTTTTGATAATGCAGAGGTGAGTTATGGAAAAGGTGGTTGTATATGTGAGTTGACAGGAGCTTAATCAGTGACTGCCAATCATTTATGGTACCTAAGCATTTGGGAGTACATTTATCATTTGAAGTAAGAAATGTAGAATGCTTTGATGGTAGTATAGAGCTCATGTGATGAATGGTATGTCTGATGTGAACATGCTGTGGCTTTAGGTGAGATTCTGACCTTTTTAATAGTGCATAGGAGCTAGCTGAGTAATAGCCATGGAACAGGAGGTTTGCATATCAAGACTGACATGAGTTTAATCAGTGGTTGGTATTCATTTTATGGTTGTTAGGCATTTGGGAGTACATTTAACATACAGAGTAAGAGATTTGGTTTTGAATTGTTGAGGGCACCTATTGGAATGTGTAGCAGAGAGAATGAGCCAGGGAAAGGTTTGACACATTGGGGAATAATTTTATTTTGCTTTCTTGGCTAAACATGTGTTTTATGGCATAACCTGCTTTCATCTGCTGATTTATGTGGGTGATAAATATCAATGATGCATCTAACCAGAGGCTGAACTGTTGTTGCTAACAGTGTAAACTGTTTCATTAGGCTACTAATCCAGAAGATATAGCAAACCTACTGGCTGATTAAATTCAGCTCCAACTTTACCCCTCTCTCCCCCTTAACCTTCCCTCAGAAATACCATCTAAATATACCCCCCCCCCCTGCTATCACTAGGGAACAGGTCCTTGAGGCCAAGAACACTGCATCAATGGGTCAAGACAGTATCTCAGTATGCCTTCTAAATAGCATGAAAGTGACCTGCCAGAGCCTCTGGAATTGCTATTTAACTATAGCTTCTAAACAGGCTTTTTGTCGCATGAACGGAGAACAGCAAATTCATACCTCTGTACAAAGGTAGGCCGTCTACAGACCCTGTAAACTACAGACCTATAAGTCTTACTAGTCTTGTATGTAAATCCATGAGAAGAATTATCATGGAAATGATCAACAGTGATATAGTAAACCTCCAAACACTGGATCCAACCTAGTTTGGTTTCATCAAGGGCATATTATGCCTACTCAATCTGGTAAACTTCTTTGAGAAGGTCACCAAAGCAATGGATGAGGGCAAAATGGTTCAAACTGCCTACCTTGACCTGGCTAGGGCATTTGACACAATACCCCACTCGGGCATTGCTGACAAACTCAAAAGGTTGGGTACAAACTCATATGTTACCCAGTGGATAGCCAACTGGCTCAGACAGGACCCAGGAAGTTAGAACTGGGCAGCCACCTCTACAAATAGGCCAGTTACAAGTGGAGTCCCTCAGGGATCAGTCCTTGGACCACTCCTTTTTGGCATTTACTTCTCTGAAGTCAAGGCCAATGTCAGTGGTCTCTGGCTGATAATAAATTGCAGATGATTGCAAATTAGGAGCTGTCATTGAATCTCCAAGAGGGGCTGACAGACTGGTGTCAGAGCCACGGACTAAAAGTAAATGCCAAGAAATGCATAATAGTATCCTTCAAGAAGTCATCCACCCCTGGTAGCTATCATATTGACAACATACCCCTTAGAGTTGACCCAGCAGTCAGGGGCTTGGGGACATGCATGGATAGTAATCTAGCCTTTGACTATCATGTGTCTACAGTAGTGAGGAAATCCTATGCTGAGCAACTTATAAACAAAGGTATGGCATCTAAGTTCAAGGAAGTCATTGTTCCACTGTATTTGGCATTCAGAGGACCTGTCAACTAGAATACCCCTTTGTTATGTACTTAACTAGGTCCTACCTCTCAACCTCTTAGAGCAAGAAATATGGACAAAGGCATTTATAAAAGTGGGACAAAGGCCCAAAAGTAGGGTCAATTTTTAAATATCGCTCTTACAAACTTAGAAAGTTAGTAGAATAGGTTTTGTATTAGCATGACTTTACTGAAGGGTATGAAGTTGGAAACTCAAATGTCATTATTTTCTAACCTCAGTCTTTAGTGATTTGCCACTAATTTGCCAGAAAACCACAATTTTATGAAAAACAGACAAAAAATATGTGGCAAAAATCTGGACATTCTGGAAAAATTGTGCAGTTGAGAGATATGCCAGGCATATCTAACTACTGGAACGTCCACAGAGGTTCCCCACTATTAGAATACAGGGTTAAGTAAAATGTCCTATGCAGACTGCCTTAAGTTTCTATCCCTGTATTCTGTCTCTTACATGCTTTTAAGGTGAAAGCTATTCCTAATATGCAGGGCATTGTCAGACCCCACTGTGCTGGACCTCCTGCATATCCACAAAACAAACAGTACCAGAATTACCTGTTCTAAAGACTTAAACCTTACCTGTGATATAAATTGGACCTGCTGGAGAGACAGGTATGTATCCCAGAGATTACCCAGTCTCTTCAAGTGCTGTGTGCTGCACAAGAATTACTTGTTTCTTCTGCCATATCTACAGCAAAATCATATGCAACTGAATGTACATTGATGTCTTTCCACACGTCAGAGCTTCTTAAGATGGTCTTTTCACAACCAACAAACCTAGTGTCCCACTTGACCGCTTACACCCCGGTAGTCAACTAACCAGACTGCGCCCCCCCCCTTTGCAAATTCCTGGATCCACCACTGGATAATATTTTTAAGTGCAGGAGTATTGTCCGGATTATAGAGGATTTTATAGGCCATAATCAGTTGGTTATACTGGACCAGGCTGGGTAGTTCAAGCCACCCAAGCTGATTTAGATTGATGCAATGATGTGTCCTAAAAGGCAGCCCAGTGGCAAACCTGGCAATGTGGTTGTAGCAAATTGAGAGTTTGTTAAGGACAGTCTTGTTTAAATTCAAGAGTACAGGGGTTGCATACAGAAGGGTTGAAAGAAGGTGAGAGTGAGCTATGGCAATTTTAGCTGGAGGGGTTAGGAAGGCTTTTATTATGTAAAGTGACCCTAGTTTTTTATTGATGGTTTTGATAGTTTGGTTAACATGTAGGTCAAATTTTAGATTATTGTCTATGATGACACCTAATAGTTTTGTAGATGGGTCAGGGGAGATTATTGTGCCATCATTTGATTTTATGGTAAAGGTGAAAGCGGTAGACCTACATGTTGGTGAAAATAACAGCATTTTAGATTTTTTTGGGATTTAGGATCAGATGATGTTCAGAAAGCCAGTTTTCTATGGTATTAAAGGTGGTCTGGGTAGCTGACCATAACTCTACTGGAGATGTGGCTGAGCAAATCAGAGTAGAGTCATCAGCATATTGGATACAGCTGACTTTTGGGATGACAGTACAAAGGTCGTTAATGAAGATGGAGAACAGCAAGGGCCCTAGTATAGAGCCTTGTGGTACTCCAAGGGTGTTAGGTAGAAGGTTAGAGAGTTTGTTCTGCCAGAGGACAGCCTGCTGTCGACCATTCAGGTAGAATTGAAACCACTGCAGGGCTCCAGTATCTAGACAGAATGTTTGCAGAGTGTGGATTAAAAGTTGGTGATCAACCATATTGAATGCTTTGGAAAGATCCAGAAAGAGGGCTGAAGATATATAATTATTGTTGAGATTATGGTTTATGGTGTTAGTAAAGGCTAGGAGGACTGAAGTAGTGCTGTGATGAGGACGGATGCCATGCTGAGTGTCTGCCATAAGGCGATTTTGGATTAGGTGGTGCATGAGTTGTCTATGAATACATTTTTCCATAATCTTTGCAAGTGGAGAGAGTATAGCTATTTGCCTATAATTGGAGAATTCAGTAGAGCTGCCTCCTTTGTGAAGTGGGATTACATAGGATATTTTCCAGATGGTGGGAAAATTAGCTTCTACTATGGTTCGATTGATTAGTATTGAGATGGGGTAAGCAATAGCATCAGCTGATTTTTGTAGGTACTCGGCAGGGAGTTGATCAGCAGAAAGTGTAGTGGGTTTTAATTTTTTGATCAAGGTACGGATAAGTGAAGTGGTGACTGGTTGGAAGCTGAATGCGAGTAGGTTTCTAGGGGTGCTACTTTCAGGACCAGGGGAGCTAGGAGCTAGTTGGCTAACTAGGGCTTGAATTGTCTCAGTAAAGAATTGGTTAAAACTATCAGAAACATCTTCAGGGGTTTTATCAATAGTAGTAGTAAGGATTGGGGTTGAAGTTTGTCCAGGATGTAGTAAATTATTTAAACCTGCCCAAAACTTCTGAGGGTTATTTTGATTTACTGTCTGTAAATTACATTAGCATTGTTTTTTGTCTTGTAAAATTGATTTTTTGGTTTTGTTCCTGGATTGCCTGTATTTAATGTGATCTTGAGGGTCTTGTTTCTAATTGATAGTTCTGTATCATTTTATCGAAGATCCTATTTAGTGAATCACTATCTGTCAAACCCACTTAATCAAAAGCTAACTTTGCCAAAGGATTTCTTCAGCAAATGTTTTGCCTTGAAAAGAAAGTAGTGGCCATCGTCAGGAATTTGCCCTTTCCCTCACTGTAGTGTGATCTTGGAGTTGGTATATTTAGTTAGGGGGTGGTGTAGGGAGAAAAGCCCCCCACTTTGCTTGGTTTTAAATTTTGTAGCTTTTGGCCAGTTGGTAGGTGGTCGACAAGTTTCTTTCCCAGGGAAAAAAAATCACTGAAGAGATTCGTCAATAAAGTTAGCTTTCAATTAAGTGAGTTAGACAAATAGCAATGCACTAAATAGGGCCTTTGATAAACTGATGTAGACCCTATTTTTGTAGGGAGGGGGTAAGAAATGAAACTTGCCATAATCCAAAATTGCAATACCAAGCTTACTTACAGCTTTTGCAGTTTCAGCATTTTATCACAATTTATTAATTTTACTCGCCTAACCTTTTATCACTGTAATGGAAGCACTGGTAGCTAAGATAAAACTCTACCTGATATAATGGTTTAACACAATCAATGCACTGTGCAAAACCAAAAGACAGCTTAAAAATTCATTTATTTGAAGGACATTTAGATGTCATACACAAAAGAATGGTCAAGATGTCAAAAATGCTCCACTTGTCATTTAACTAAACAAAGCTCAAGGCACTCCAATAAAAAAAGCCTCAACCACGAAACACATGACACTTGAATGTGTAATGGTACACATTGAATTTTATTAATGCAAAGATGAGTAAAAGATGAGTTCAGCCCATAGGTTCATATGTTCATAGGTTGGCACTAGGCTATCAGCCCTAGGGCTTTACAAGCCTAGCCATAACAATTCCCTGGATATTTCTCCCATAATATTTACTTCCCTGGACCCCTGTCTAGCAGGGTGACTGACATGATCCCAGGGGTGAATTTCCTATCTCCCATCCAATCGTGAAGGTTCCTTTTGAAGAGGGCCAAGGAGGCACTCTGCTTGACATGTATAGGCAGTCTATTCCAGAGTATGGGGAGTCTCTGGGTCAGGAACCTATCCCGCCAGCATGTTTTGTTCATTGTGATGACGGTGTTTAGATCCCTGCAGCATGTGGCTCTGAGAGATTAGGATTTCTTTAAGTGGAGCATGTCCAACAGCTCAGGGTTTGACATGGCCTTGTATGTTAAGCAGAGATCACCTCTGAGTAGATGATATTCCACAAAGTATAGCTGGAGTTTTTTAGACGATCAGCATAGGGCATCTGCTTTAGGCTTGTAATTCTTTTAGTGAGGTATTTCTGTGGCCTTTCCAGCTGCTGCAGATGTCTTGTGAGGTATATACCAAATGGGGCATTGTACTCTATAATGGGTCTAATGAGGGATGAGTACAGTGGGACAATGACTTCCTTTTTTCTGGATGAAAAGCCCTTTGTGATGAGGTGTGCCACATAGAATGATTTACTGACTGTTGTGGTAATGTGGTTATCAAAGGTGAGACCACTGTTCACCTGTATCCCTAAGTATCTCATCACATTTTCGGTGTTTAGTGTACTGCCACCTATATGGTAATTCATGGGTACATGTTTTTTCCCAAAGGGGATAACTATACATTTCTTGGCATTAAGCTTAAGCCCATGGCTCTGGCACCAATCATCTGTTTCTGTAAGGCCCTTTTGTAGAATATCCACATCATTTGGGGATTTAATAATGGCTCCCAGTTTGCAGTCATCTGAGAACTTTGTTAGCAAGAGTCCCTTAGTGTTGGCCTGCACTTCAGAGAAGTAGATACCAAACAAGAGTGGTCCCAGGACTGAACCCTGAGATACTCCACTTGTCACTTGCTGGAGCTGGATTTGGAGTTGGCTACTTTTGCAGTCTGGGTTCTGTCAGTAAGCTAGTTAGCAACCCAACAAGTGACGTAGGGATTTATGTCCAGCTTAGTAAGTTTATCTATGATTCCAGAGTGGGGGAAGGTGTCAAAGGCCTTGGCGAGGTCCAGATAGGATGTGTGGACTGCCTTACCCTCATCCACAGCTCTGGAAACTGATTTGAATAAGTCAATCAGGTTCAGGAGACAAGATCATCCCTTCAGAAACCAAACTGGGTGGGGTTCAGTGTTTGAAGGTTGCCATTGTCTTTGTTTATAAGTTCCATGATAATGCACTCCATGCCCTTGCAGATCGGGCTCATTATACTGATGGGATGGTAGCTCCTGGGATCCAAGGTGGATCCCCCCTTGTGGAGTGGGATAACTGTAGCTGTGTGCCACTTAGTGGGCATGAAGCCTGAGGTGAGGCTATGACTAAACATGACACTTAGGGGAGGTGCCATTTCATTTTGTAGTTCATGTAGTACACAGCCTGGGACGTCATCTGGTCCCATGGATGTTGTATTCTTAGCTTTAAAAAATATACAAAGCACTTTCATCCCTAGAAAGAGATGGGACTTCATCAGAACTACATCAACAAACACAATCAATAAGTTTATAATCTTACATACTAATCACCTGATTTAAAAAGAACCAACTACCACAGACATAAAATTAATTTAAAACAAGTAAAAATTAAGTGAATGACATAGATAAGCATCTCGTAAAAAACAGCAGTACAGAACCATGAAAACAATTCATGGATTTCTTATGGGTCTTTTCTATATATACCTATATAAATTAACCAAATATTTGTGCAAAAGATAATGAAATAAATGTAATAACTTACTATAGATATATATATATATATATATATATATATATATATATATATATATATATATATATATATATATACAAAATTGCCTACCTCTAATAACTGTCATATTAATTTATGTAATGTTAAATCTTATAATGCAATCATTTAAACCCCCTTGTTACATAAAAAGGTTTATTACTTAATGGATCTACGATATTGTATTCAAATACCTGTTAAAAATCACCATTTTTCAAAAATGTACAAATATTATAAATATAAATATATAAATACACCTTTTAAAAATCAATTACCTGTTAAAAATCACCATTTTTTCAAACACACACACATATATATATATATATATATATATATATATATAAAAAATAAATATAACTATATTAATGTAAGTGTAAAGTATAAAGGAGCCATAAAATAATTTTATACAAGTTCATTCTAAACTGTAAATGATTTGCATGTTTTAAAAATCAATAAACAAGACAAAACATGTATATGGTATATACAAACCCTATGAATACATGCCCTACCCCTAGAATAGTGATGAATTATGTTATTAATTGCAAAATTAAATCTCTTCAAATTATTACAACTAAGAGAATGTTTATATAAAGCATTATTTAAATTCCATTTTTGTATGTCAAAAAATGTTCATATATCCATTTTCTTAAACACCTTTCGGTTTCTCCAATATAAAAAGCTGGACAAGTGACACATCTGGCTATATCAAGGAATCCTTTACTATTACAATTTCCAAACTTGGGAAAAATCTTGGCTTTGTTAATGTCTTCTAAGTGAACCTCTAAATCTTCATTAATATATTTACCCTGATTACAGGATCCACACTTCCTGATGCCAACTTTTGACCTAAAATCCTTTCCATTTTCTACTGTTTTTTCCAAAATATTCTTAATGTTAGCTATGGTTTTATATACAAAATGTGGGGAGTTGCCCAACAATTCATAAATATGATAATTTACCTTAAATATCGCACAATTTTTACTGACCATTTTTGAACCTTGTCCATACCTGTACTGTAGGGTAGGACAAGGGCTCTCCCAAAATCATGTTTAGTTGTAAACATATCCATCTTCCCCCCATTGTCTACCAAATTTTAAACTAACCCATATCCCAATAATGGCTTATATTTATCTCCCCATCCATTTTCATGGTCCTAACCATTTTCTGGGGATAACCTCTTTCTAAAAATTTCTTGTCTAAGATGTCAGCCTCTGTAAAAATCTTTTTTTATTAGAAGTCATCTGGGCAATTCTCACAAACTAACGTTTTACTAAGTTCTTCTTCTAAAGAAAAGGGTGACAACTAGTGAAGTGTATGGGGTTCCTATGTTATCGAACTTCAACAAGTTCGAACCCTATATGGTCGAAACCATATAGTCGAACTTGCTAAAGTTCGAATACAGAAAAAAAAAAAAAAGATGCAACAGTAAATTAACTGTTGCAAGCAGGGGGCCAAGCCCCCCTGTTCCCCCCACATGGGAATATTTCCCTTTATTGCACTGTAGTGTGATCTCAGAGTTGGTATATTTATAGAGCGGGGGGTGTGGGGGATGCAACCCCCAAGGTGCAGGGGGGCTTGCCCCCCTGCTTGCAACAGTTAGTTTACTGTTGCCTCTTTTCTTATTTTTTTTTCCATGTTCAAAGTTTTGAAACTTTGAACAGACAAGTTCGATATTGTCGTGTTCGAAATTTCAAAACTCCGATCACGCAATAGGAACCCAAGTGTATGTACATATTAGAAAAAGATGGTTTTCTTCAAAATCACTGATTCTAAACCTCTGTCAGTTTAAATATAGTGGTATTCAAATAATTAATTATCTCAGAGTACAAATAATAAGTAAACTTTAAAAAAACTGGTAGAACCATTAATAAACTTTATAAAATCATTAATCAATTCAACCAAGCCATTCCACAAAATAAAAATATTATCCAGGAACTGTAAATATAGTTTGCAGTAAGAGTATAAATTAAAGGAAAACAAGTGTTTAATTTCCAAGTCCCACATAATACACTTAGCAACACCTTGGATATGTTCATATGCTTCCCCTTCAGAAAAAAATAAAATTGTTAGACAATACCAAGTGCATAATATTCACTAAAAGATAGCTCCTCACTATTCAAAGATTTAATAGAAATTAACATATCATTGAACATGTTCAAACCTTCCTCCCTTGGTATACAAGTAAATAGCTCCACTACATCAATAGTTAGAAAATAATGTTTTCATCCCATAAATCTGGGGAAATGTATCCCAAACAAATCCCAGGAGTTCTTCAGAATATGAGTAGCCTGCTGAAGAAAAGGCTTCAATAATCTGTCTATATAGAGCCCTAAAGCATATGTTTTGGAATTTTGGGCAGAAACTATTGGTCTTAAAGAGAGATTTTCAAGGTTCTTATGGATTTTTAGTATACCAAAAATTGAGGGAGAACATAAGGGGATTTATTAGTAAGAAAATCAAATAATTGGTTAGATATAATCCCCTGTAAAAAACAGTCTTCCAAAAATAAACCTCCATGTGATGTCCTTACTGTTTATAGGAGTTTGTAAAACTGACTATTTATCATCATCCACATTGCTGAAATACTTAAAACCTTGAGTAGAAAAATATCTGTGAATGTGTAATTTGCATGCCTTCTGAAATGCTGAAACAAAAGGGTGTCATGGAGGATTATAAGTAAAGTTCTTCCTAAAAATACTGGACCCTGGATTGGATTTTCTTTCAAAGTGAATGGCTGGGTTCAACATCCTAGAGGAAAATTTTAATTCAATTAAAACAGCCACTAAATTATTGCTTTGTTTTTGGAATAAAAACAAACCTTTTTTAAAAAAAAAGGTTAAATGTCTTATCTCAATATTTAATCAATTTTTTTGATCTGCTGCTGTGGTGGTGCTGCGGTAGTGTTGTCGACTCACAGTAAGACGTTGTCCTGTTCGATTCTCAGCTAGAGCGTCTTCTGTGTGGAGACATGCGTGAATGGGCGTACCTTCATTGAAGGTTGTGCGTCAGGGCCAGCAACTCAGCATGTAAAAATCTACTGCCAATAATTAGCGGACCGGAGTTCTGCTGTGGCGACCCCTAACCGGGAAAAGCCAAAAGACACAACAACAACATTTAATGAACCACTTTTGTCATTTGTTTGCAATGAGCATAGAAGTATATCATGCTAGTATTGACAGCTCATATCCAGTCACTGAACAGAAACATTGGCATCCAGTTATGCAAGGATAAAGATGGGCCATCGCTTGCTGCAAGTTACTGGTGGTGCAGAATATAAAATGACAAATCTACAGTAGAAGGGTGCAATGAAATTATGGTATAGAACATCAGACAAATGCTTTTATTAAGGAGGAAAAATTAGGACAGTTTTTTTCCAGTACTGGCATTGGTTTACTATTGACATGAGTGACCTGATTATGTTTATTACCATTGCAAAGGAATTTAACTGTGTGTGGGAATTTGAAACTGTGTTGGGTCAATGCACCCTTCATTTTAAGAAAGATTATTTTATTAGTTCCTCAGGGTGACACAAGGACCTTTTTAAAAGTAGCTAATGACACTAATGGACTGGAATGTCCAGTATGGCATTGCAAAAGGTCTACCAATCCATTCGACTCTGCAGTGGAGAGACTTTTTGTTTTAAATGTAAATGGGCCAAGAACTTTTTTTAATTATAAAAGGATCGCAATCAAACTTTGCAAAAGTACTATTTTTTATACTTCTTTCAATGAAAACTGACAGACTGCAAGTTTTCAGGTATGTATACATGGGAATTTCACCCTGGGTAAATAGGATATACTTATGGTCATTACTGAAAAGAAACATACAGAAATCTGGACAATGAATACAGTAGGTGGATAAGGATGAATTGCTTTCCTTTTTTATGTATATATCATAATTTTTCTTAATACATTTCCAAGTATCATATTGTGACACAGTTTCTGGTTCAGGATAACTAGACCTGGAGGATATGGCACCCTGTGATTAGTACTGAAGTCAGAGGTAAGGATCTGCAGAATTGATGATTGTGATTTATTTTCTGATATTAAATACAGCCATCCACGTTATAACAAGTACTTTTTTGTTTACTCCAGACCATAGGAGTATATTGCATGCTTATTTGGAACTTTTTTTGCTCTTTTCAAATCAGTTTTGCTGAGATATCAGTGTTGTTTTGATCTAGAAAATGGCTTTGTTGTCTGATATTGTTGCTCACCATTTGATCTCATTGAGGGATCTGAGATCAATGACAGCAGAAAATCCCTATATACAGTGTTCTAGACAGGAATGGCTAAACCTCAACATTATCTGTGTATGCACTGTTCTAGGCAAGTTAAACAGGATGGTAAAATCACTGTGTTGTATATGTATACATGCATCTCGATAGGACTAGATATATTACTGTGCTATTTATCCATGCTCTGTTCTGCATGGAATTGGACAAAGCACTGTGTTACCTTTGTATGCATTATTCAAAAAACAAATTATACAGAAAACAAAAAAAGCTTTTTAAAAAGATATTAGCTAAATACAATTTGGATGACATTTCATTTCAGTATTAAATGCTTGTGAAAAATAGGACCACTCAAGCAACACTTTGACTTTGCTTACACTTGACGTGAACTGGAAAAGAAACGGCATACTTCACAATGTGCATTTTCAGAATTTAATAATATTCTTCTTTGTTAAAGTCATTTTTAATACTGTATTGGTGTACTATCAATTAAGTTAGAATGCTAAAGTTTGATGGTGGCATAAAATATTGCTAACTGTCCATCACAGAGTAATAAATTGCTATTTTCTATAACATAATTCTGTATGTTAGTTTATTTATGCAACATTTATAAATTACTGTGACATTACAAAAATGTTTACCTTTTCATGTTAATTTATATGGCAGAAATAAATACTGAAACAATTACCCTAAACTATTAAACATGGTTAAAAATATATTGAAGTTACATGGCATTCTTTTGACAGGCTATTTTAGAACATGGATGGCATCTATAGTTTAGAAGCTATTTATTTTAAAAGACAGATTTTCTGTACATGTCATTCTTTGGTTATTGCTGGACATGTGACACATCTTGCTATATCAAGGAATCCTTTACTATTACAATTTCCAAACTTGGGAAAAATCTTGGCTAGGTATTCACATTTCATATAAATTTACCAATGCCACATTATTTCAAACTATTCTGCAAAATGAAGACAGTTGCGTGCCCTTTTGTCTTAAATGAACAATGCTCTTTGCATCAGTGCACTTACCTAGATACAACAATAAAAACTTGCTTTTGTTGAATTAGCTGCACAGCCTCTAACATTATCAAAAGAAGTACCTTTGGCCAAGATGTGGTCTTTCTTTGCAGTAGTCCTCGTCACTGGGCCTCCTTGATTCATCCCATGGAACAGAGTCTCCTGTGTCTAAATAATGGAAACACACCAGTGCTTCTGTAGTTCCCTTACTGCAACACTCTTCAAGTTTTTCTGATTTTGAAGGAAGTGTCCCGTTGCATATAACGTCCTTATATACCTTAAGCTGTAAAGCAAAAGAGAATTATAGTGTTTTCTGTCTACATGAGCAATACTTTCTTCTTGTTCTACTGTCTCACACAATTGACATGCACATACTTTATCTGGAAGGTTCCAGAACATCCTCATCCTCCTTGTTGTATGACTGCAAGACCAGCTGTAAACTGCTATAGGTTAGGCATGCTACTTTTTCCTATTTTTTGCTTCTTAGTATCACATAACCATCATGCATATGATCATGCTGCTTTCTAGCTCCAGGAAGTCACTGTCTTCAATTATTTATGCTCATATCTGTATAAAAAGTGGACATTTCAAACACTCATTTAAAGCAAAGGCTGGCATTTCAGAATTTGTTCTGCAGCTGTTAAAGGGAATGCCACTCATTTCTAGCCTCTGACATTTTTCAGATTACAGAAAGTATTTCTGAAGTTCTGAGAAAGATAAACTTGATTGTATAACAGACCATATTAATTGAACAGGTCACATCTAATACTTCAGCTTTCTTGATGTGTCTGCTTAAGGACATATTGAATTCATTATAACTTGTAAGAATTTTCACTGTATGGAATAACAGTTAAACAATTGGTACCCAGCAGTATAATGATCTCTTCTGTTTATATTTAATCTTTTAGTATTTTGCTATACTTTGTATGCTTCACTTCATGATTCTCTGCTCCTGTCATTTTTTCTTCTATGGTAGTGTGGTGTATGCCTTAAAATCATCCATTCTTCTCTGTATTCCTAATAAACAGATAAACTCCAGCAATGAAAAAATTAGAGATTCATGAGTGTGAGGACATTCTTTAGCTTGTGATGGTTTTACCTTTCACTCTGCATATTCCAAAACTGATTTAAAAAGACTAAAGTACCTGCACTACCTTGTGGGTTCACTGTAGCAGGTGGAGATACTGAAAATAAGGAATGTTGTATGACTTGTAAAGATTCACTGGAAGAACTTGCATTTGTATGCCGAATGCACTACTGTTTGCATGTGGAACTATATTCAGAAAGACCATCTCTATTACTTTATCAGAAGACAGTCATGTTTATGACCTTTTGTCAGACTCCAGAAATAAAGAACAATGGGAAATATTCATGTACATGAGAATTTTGCTGTTGTCTTAATTATTTCTTGTCTCTTCCTTGACTACTGCCATACCAGAATTCAATGGAAAGAGTTACGCATTAATATCATATTGCAAAACAAGAATATTTGCATTTATTTGCATCAAATACTGTTTTTTACAAGATATGATCCACTCATGTTTCAGGAACATTTCTGGAGTTTGTGTTGGTTAACAGAAATACTAGGTCCATTTACTACAATTATATATCTGACAGCCTAAATCTGATGTAGCTATCAAAGCTATGAAACAGTTACATCTCCCATACCTTTTTTTTTCCTTTATCTGTCTTTGTAATTGTTATTACATGCAAGCAATAATGCCCTCCAGGGTGTGTGTTAATGGGTAATTAAAACCTGCCCAGGGGTGTGGTGTTGGGCCTCTACACCCCTGGAAGGGCATTAATTACACATTAACACACATCTTGGAGGGCATTATTGCTCTTAGAGAATGGGCTCTCTGTAAAATTGTTGTACTTTACTTATTTATTACTATATTTTTTAATATATTTTTATGTAAAACGTTCCTCCTTCCATTGTTTCAAACTTGCTGTAGTATATGTTAATGGTGTTGGAGGAAGCATTTTATATCCAAAATTTATTTTTTTATTTTATTTTACATTTGTTAACTGGGCTAGTCTAACTGGATATATTTTCATTTTCACTAGAGGCCTGGGGAGAAAAGCTCCATTGGCAACAAAAAAACTGAAATATAACAATTAAAAATTACAAATTAAAAATCAATATTAATACATAGTAAATTAATTGATTTCAATAGAAGATTATTAAAAAGACAGGAAGTAAAAAGAATACTAAAAAAATACAGGAGTATTAATATAGTAGGTATTTACAGTAGTAAAGGTGACAATATATTCAGGATAATTCAATATGCAGTGAGATACATGTAGACTATCAGTATATCTAACAGGATAGAAACTTGCAGAGCATCAAGCAGGATAGATTATGCCACTATGTTGAATTCTGTTAAGCAGTTACAGTCCTACTTCAATGAAAGTGAAATAAGTAGAGGTTCAAGAGGAGAAATACCTGCAGGGGCATAACCAATGTATTTTGAGGTGTCTTTTGAGGTTTTGTTTAAAGAGAGGCAGTGAAGAAATTAAAGTGAGTTCATTAGGCAGTACGTTCCAGTTTTTTTCCCACAGAGTTGGAAAACAGAGAAACTCCAGCCATGTTGTAAGACTTGCTTATGCTAGCAAGAAGCTTGCTGGAAGAGCGAAGAGAATTTAGATTTTTGTAGGGGATTATGAGATTGAAAAGTATAGGGGTGCTGTTAGGTTTATATAATATCTTGTGGGCTATGGTGAGTTGGGAGAGTTTCAATTGGTTCTGAAATTCAAGCCAGCCTAGCTGCATTAGATTCAGACAGTGGTGAGTTCTAAAAGGATTGCTGGTGGCAAATCTGGCTATGTTATTATAGGAATTAGCTGGTTTGATGAGATTATTTTTGTTTAGATTAGTGTATATTGGTGAGGCATACAGAAGAGTTGAAATTAAATGGGTGTGTGCAATCTTAGTTCAGGCTATTGGTGTTAGGACAGGTTTAATTCTATATAAGGAGCCTGTTTTTCTGTTGACAGTTTTTATGGTGTTATTTATGTGGCTGTCAAATGTAAGGTTATTGTCAATAGTAATTCCTAGCAATTTAGTGGTAGAATCGGGGAATATAATTGCGCCATTATTGGAGATGACAAAGAAATCCATGGGGGAGGATTTACTGGTGGGTGTGAAGAGAAGGAGTTTAGTTTTTTTAGCACTGAGCAGGAGGCAACATTTTGTGAACCATGTTTCAACTATGTTGAAAACATTCTGAGTAAGAGAATGTAGATCAGTTGGGGAGTTTGCTGAGCATACTAGTGTCGAATCATCTGCATATTGAATGCAGATAGCTTGTGGAATGGCTACATGGAGGTCGTTGATAAACATTGAGAAGAGAAGTGGACCTAGAATAGAGCCCTGAGGGATTTTGAGTGTTACTGGCCGAAGGCATGATATATTATTTTCCCAGAGAACTGCCTGTTGCCTATTGGTAAGGTAGGACTTGAACCATTTAACTGCCAGTCAGTCAAGGGAAAGGGATTCAAGAATGTTGATAAGAAGGGCATGGTTTACCATGTCAAACGCTTTTGAGAGGTCAATAAAGAGTGCAGAAGAGAGGTTGTTTTTATTACGATTTCTATTGATGGCTTCTGTAAAGGATAGTAGGGCAGTTGTGGTGCTATGGGATGGCCTAAAGCCATGCTGACAGTTTGCTATGATGTTATGTTGAGATAAATGGTTTAATAGTTGTTGGTGAATGCATTTTTCCATAATTTTTGCTAAGGGTGATAACAGAGCTATTGGCCGGTAGTTGGAATAATCACTGGAGATACCCCCTTTGTGTAGGGGGATAATATGGGAAATGTTCCAGATGTCTGGAACAATTCCTTCTTTAATGGTTCTATTTATGAGGATGGATATGGGATAAGAAATTACTTTGGCTGCTTTTTGCAGGTATTCAGATGGTAGTTGGTCAGCAGAAGGAGTACAAGGTTTAAGTTTTTGGATGAACTTATAGATGAGAGTGGTTGAGATGGGTTGCAGATGGAATGTTGGTAGAGTGCCAGGTATAGTGGTGGGGAGGCTTGAGTTGTCAGGGACTAGTTGACTGGCTAGCGATTGTATGGTCTCTGTGAAGAAGGTATTGAAGGTATTGGCAGTTTGGTGGGGGGTATTTTGTTCGGCCTGAGATGGGGAAGGTGTGCGTGAGTGGCCTGGGTACAGGAGATTATTTATACTAGACCAGAACTTTTGGGGATTGTTTTGGTGATTTTGCTGTCATTTACAGTAGTAGTTCTTTTTGTCTGTAAGTATTGCCTTTTTTGTAATATTTTTTAAATGCTTAAAAGTTTGTTCATCTGAGATATTTTTGTTAGCTCTTCATTTAGCCCAAGACTTGTTCCTACGTCAAATTTTTTTGTCTGGTTTCTTTAGAAAACCAGGGGGCAGGCTTGGACTTCATTCTAATGGACCGTTTGGGTGTGTGCCTATCTAGGATCGATAAGAATTTAGAGTTTAGGTATTTAACAGCTTCTTCAAGTGGTAGGGTTTTTAAAGGGTTCCAGTCACAAGCTCTAAGTTCATTTTGGAATAGTACTGGGTTAAAGTGTTTGTTGGTACGTGCAATCCTATATGTGGGGGGTTAGAGATATCATTTTTTTGCCTTAGGATGTAGGTCAAAGAATGATCGCTTACATCATCTGGCAGAGTTCCTACCTTGTAAGCTTGTTTCTGTTTATTTATAAGTATCCAGTCTAAGGTGCTCTCTTTCTTATTTGGTTTACTGATTCTAGTTGTGGAGGTAATAGTTTGACTAAAGCCATGAAGGTTGATGTGGGAGGTAGGATTATCAGCGTTAACAACTTTCCAGTCAGTATTAAAATCACAAAGTATTATTGTGTCTTGGGGGTAGGTTGAGGACACCCAGCTTAGAATATCCTCTATAGCATTGATATTATTACCGGGGGGTAGATAGATACAGATGATATATAAAGATTTATTTTGGTTGATTTGAAATCTGGTGATAAGGACTTCTGCCTTACTATGCTGAGGTGGGTTGTATGGTAAAGTGGAGATTTGAAGTCCATCTTTGAATAGAACTGCTACTCCCCCACCCTTGCTTTTTATTCGGTCTTGTCTTAATATATTATATCCTTGGGGAATGATTTCATTGTCTTTGGTGTCTGGTTTTAACCATGTCTCTGTCAGGCAGAAAATATCAAAGCGGTGAATATCTAGAAGGGCATGGAGATGGGCTACTTTGTTTTTAATACTGCGGATTTTTAGGTGTCCTATTAGGAAAGAGTTAGGTAGTTTAGGGTGGGTTATTAGAGTAGCAGGATTGGTAGGGCCATAGTTAGGGTGGATGTCACCGTCTTTTAAGGAGAGATTACTTAGTTTGATTGTGGAAGTATTTATAAAGTTGGTTAGATATTTTACTTTCTTTACAGTGGGTTTATTGTATTTAATGTGGGAGAATCTATGGTATTTAAGTAGTAGATATGTGGGAACAAAAGTGATATTAGTTTGAATATTAGGGAGCATGGGAGTATGTATAGCTGTTTGTTTTGGAGAGTAATTAAAATGGTAATAATACAGTTTTTCAAAGGAGGTGATGAGGTAGGTGGAGGTGAGAGCAATTGAAATTAAAGCTAAGAGTATTGGTTTGGTCATTTTAGTTTTTACTACTAAAGGCATCTTGTAGAGATATGTATAAGAAGTTCTAGGAGTTAAGTCTAAAATTAAAAAAGATGGTATTGGATAAGAAGAGTGTTTAGAGAAGGGAGTTAATACTTGTTAGCTAAAAAGGAAGGGGATAAGGTAAAATACTCTAAGTATTGGGTTATAGTCACAGGTAGTAAAAAAGATGTAGGGGAGTGGTTAAATTTGTGAGAAGGATGGAGGAAGGGATTGGTTGATTGGGAGAGAGGGTGTGGTTTAAGAAGTATAAATGTAGGACCACTGGTGGTGTGTGGGAATTGGGGGTAGGGTAGGGGAGCAGAGTGAGCCCGCAGGGCAAACGGAGTGGGTCACAGCTAAGAGAGGACGGGGGGAAATCAGTTATACAGTGAGACTGTGTTCTACAAGCTTTGAGTAGGTAAGAGGCACCTTTTTATTTATTTAACATAAGACATAAGGGGGTGAGCTTTTAGTATAGATGTGAAGGGGAAGAGGTAAAATAAAGAGTTCTATAGCAGGAAAGTATGATTATTTAGAGAGTCAATTAAGTAGTTCTATAATTGGGGTAGTAAGTGAAAAATAGGATAAGTTGTCTGGTTTATTTAAATTTAAGGCTAACAAGGTTAAATTCCATTTTACAATCCTTCAAGGGGTGGGGGTAGTTACCTGTAGTAAGAGTACTAACATGGCAACTGAGAGAAGCTAGTACGCAGGGCTAGATGAGTTTGGCTGGCAGTAAGAAACAGCTTTACATGCCCTGAGTTCTGCTGCCCTCTAGTGGTATATATTGGAAATTACATGAGATTCACTAATAAAGGAGCTGAAGGGGAGGGAAAAAAAAGTAGTATATTAATAGCTTAATAAATAGCCTATGCTGTAGGTCCATGGGTGACCTGGCCCTTACAATTAGTACAACTTTAAAGCACTCACAAATCAGTAAAATACCTAAAAATAACTGTAGGTTGTTGAGCAAGGAGAGACTAAATAGTTCATGTAGGGTTTGGTTCATAGGTTAGTACTAAGCTAACTGCCCTTGCAAGCCATTTTAAGCTTAGCCAATTATCCCTTGAGAGACTCAAACCCTGCACCTTGTGTTTGCAAGGCAAATACCTTAACCATTACGCCACCCTCCCAACCACCTAGTTGGGTATTCCCTCGTGTTCAGATAGGATTTCTTAGCCTTGCTAGGTTGCTGAAAAAGGGCAGCCTGTAACTCAAGCACAAGGCTGAAAAGCTGAAAAAGAGACAGAAATAAAGTAAGATTATAAGATGGCAATTAGGTTAAAGTCTATGCAGAGGTGGGAGGTGAAATGGTAAGGAAGGAGTACAGGTCAGTAATGAGTGGAGGGTAAGACATAGTACAGTGAAAATGCAGATAGGCAGCAATAGATACCTAAACATCTGATTGTGTGGCACATAGGGAAAAAGAAGAAATAATTATAGTCACATTCAAGTAAACCCTAATTCCTATGAAAGGATTAGTTAAAGGTAAAAAAAATGAAGCCATCAGGTTTACAGTTTGTACAACCTTCATATACATGAAATAAATGTTAAATTCAGTAGTACATTTTCTTTGGACTACTTCACATTCAGCCCAAACATTAATGTAAAATCTTTTCACAAACAGTTAAACAGAGTAGTTAGCCATCACTACAGGGGAAAGCATATGAGGGTTTATAGCTAGGTAATTTGTATAGGCTAGCACAGCAATAATGTAATCAAGTACATTTAACATCAGACAATAAAATTAGATGATGCATGTGCTAAAACAGCAGTATTTTCCCCAAATGCATTTCACATAACATAGACCAAGAAGCACTATTTAGAACACAGCTACCAATTTAAAATGCATGACCAATTACAGCAAGCAGGTCAAATAATACTAGCCAGATCGGGAAAGACAAAGCCACATGTATGTGTCTAAAAAAATATCCAAAGTTGAAATTAGGTGAAAGAGTACAGCGCTCAGATCTTGAGCACTATAAAGTAGGCTAAAAGCAGTAAAAAAAACCTTTCCGGTTAGAAGGCAGAGTAGCTTCAGATGAAAATCCCCCCTGTAACATTCATTTCTGTAATTATAGTGATATCCTTATGTCAGGGCATAAAATAGGAGTGCGACTAGTATAAGGTCACAGCAAGTAGCGCAATGTACTAAAATTAACACTTAAATAACCCCTCTTTAACGTATTTAAGTCAGTGCGGAAGATAGCAATGCAACTGGTTTAGGACATAGCGAGTAATGCTATGGTCTGTAATTAACATTAAAATAACCACCCCTGCCTTATAGAAGCTCTCGGTAGGTTGTAAGAGAAAATCTTTAGTTAAAAAACTTCTACGGGTAGCAAGTAACGCTATGGTCCATAAACAACATTAAAAATAACCACTCCTTCTTAGAAGAAGCTCTTGGTAGGTTGTAATAAAAAACCTTAGATAAAGAGCCTTTCTGGGTAGCAGTAGATAAGAGCACAAGTGATTTAGAGCTCAGCGAGAGATGTTAGCATCTGTAATACCAATTTATAACGGGACAAACCTATTTGAAGCACTCGGTAGGTTGTAAACAATATACACAAAAAACCCTCCCTGGTTAATGAGTACTGTATCTGCAATGGAGATAAATCCTCTTATTTCATGTTTAGCGTATTAGAGAGCTATCCCTACGCCAGGGCTCAAGAAAGGAGCGTGGCTGGTTAAGATCACAACAAGGACAGCTAACAGGCAGTGATTATCAATTATATACTCTGACAAACCTAGTCGAAGCTCTCCGTAGTGTACATTAGCTCAGAAAATGCAGAAAAGAAACAGAGGACACCCTCAAACCAGATTGTACTCCATGTGGGACAGTACACTCAACAATGGCAGCATAACTTAACAATGTTAGCACAGTTTAAATTATTTAGAGTGTATGTGGCTATCAGTTACACTTTAAAATTGTTCAGTTATACAGATTATTTCACAAAAAATAAAGAAAACACACTTACGGACCACACACCACCCAGAGGACAGGGGTTGTTAATTATGGCAAGGGGATTTAAAAATGGTGCCTGAAGTCCTAACCTGTATTTATAGGTTTGACTTAGCTAAATTGGGAGGGAGAGGGATGGGAGGGACAGAAGAGTTCAGGGACAATGTAGGGGGAGGGTAAAAACAGGCTACTTAGTGGAGGGTGTAACTCTTAGCAGGAAGAGGGTCAAAAAGCATTTAAGGAGTTGCGTAGTGGGTATGAGAGGCTGGAGGGCAATCAGTTATACTGAAAAAAAAAAGGATAAGTTGTCTGGTTTATTTAAATTTAAGGCTAACAAGGTTAAATTCCATTTTACATTCCTTCAGGGAGTGGGGGGGGGGGTAGTTACCTGTAGTAAGAGTACTAACAGGGTAACTGAGAGAAGCTAGTACGCAGGGCTAGAGGAGTATGGCTGGCAGTAAGAAACAGCTTTACATGCCCTGAGTTCTGTTGCCCTCTAGTGGTATATATAGGAAATTACATGAGATTCACTAATAAAGGAGCTAAAGGGCGGGGAAAAAAAGTAGTATATTAATAGCTTAATAAATGGCCTATGAGGTAGGTCCACGGGTGTGTTGGCCCTTATAATTAGTGCAACTTTGAAGCACTCACAAATTAGTAAAATACCTAAAAATAACTGTAGGTTGTTGAGCAAGGATAGACTAGGTAGTTCACGTAGGGTTTGCTGGTTGGGTATTCCCTCGTGTTCAGATAGGATTTCTTAGCCTTGCAAGGTTGCTGAAAAGGGGCAGCCTGTAACTTAAGCACAAGGCTGAAAAGGGACCACACACCGCCCGGAGGACAGGGGTTGTTAATTATGGCAAGGGGATTTAAAAATATACCACTTTAAAAATAACCAGGTATTTACTTCATTTTTTGGTCCCTTACTCCTAAACCGTTTGATTCATTGGAGATTCAAGTTACTAAATAATGACATACATTTGAGATTCAGACTTTTATTTCCTTCAAAAAATTCATGCTAACACAAACCATTTACTGAAGCAACTTTGACATAATATAAAAGCAATAATTAAAATCTGTTTCTATTTTAGAGCCTGTGTTCCCCCTTTATTTTAGGCTTTATCCAGATTTCTTTAACTGAAAGATGCAGAGGTATGTAAACCTCCTTACTGCTGCTTCTGCTGCCAGTAGTAATCACACACACACCACACCAACCTCTGCTTCAGAAAATGCATGCTAAATGAACCCATGTTATTCTAACAACTTTCTAAGTTGATAAGAGCAATATTTAAAATACATCCCTATTTTTGTTCCTCTATTCCACATTATTTGTGTATTTGTGTCTCTGGCCATATTTCTTGTTCTAAGAGTTTGAGAGGCATGGTCGAGAGGTATGCTGCTGCTGCCAGGGGTAAGGTTGATTTCTGTCACTCTCTCCCACACGCATACACACACACACACACACACACACACACACACACACACACACACACACACACACACACACACACTTTTTTCCTGTTTCATTTATTTATTTTTTACATTCACTAAACAGGAAAAGTGCTGATTAGTAAGTGCAAAATAACCAATAGCTCAATCGATCCCTCTCTCTTACTCTCATACATGCATACATTTTCACATGCAGACATAAACACACACAAACACACACTTTTTTATTTTAATTATTTCTTTTTTCTTTTAAACTCACTAAACAGCTAGAGTGCTGCTTAGTCAGTGTAAAATAATGGCGGCCATTAGTTTTTTTTCTGTCTGAGCTCCACTGCAGCTTGATATGCTGCCATGAAGTGGCGGGCTCATTTTTCAGTGCACATTACTTGTACATTAATACCCTGCTGGAGAACATTCGTTCTTCAGTCAGGGTGCTGATCGTTCATTCTCCAGTCAGGGTGCTGATGTGCAGTTTGCCCATTACTTGTACATTAATACCCTGCTGGAGAACGTTCATTCTCCAGTCAGGGTGCTGATGTGCAGTTTGCCCATTACTTGTACATTAATACCCTGCTGGAGAACGTTCATTCTCCAGTCAGGGTGCTGATGCAGTTATTAATACCCTGCTGGAGAACGTTCATTCTCCAGTCAGGGTGCTGATGTGCAGTTTGCCCATTACTTGTACATTAATACCCTGCTGGAGAACGTTCATTCTCCTGATGTGCAGTTTGCCCATTACTTGTACATTAATACCCTGCTGGAGAACGTTCATTCTCCAGTCAGGGTGCTGATGCAGTTTGCCCATTACTTGTACATTAATACCCTGCTGGAGAACGTTCATTCTCCAGTCAGGGTGCTGATGCAGTTTGCCCATTACTTGTACATGCTGGAGAACGTTCATCCAGTCAGGGTGCTGATGTGCAGTTTGCCCGTTCATTCTCCAGTCAGGGTGCTGATGCCCATTACTTGTACATTAATACCCTGCTGGAGGCCCATTACTTGTACATTACATTAATACCCTGCTGGAGAACGTTCATTCTCCAGTCAGGGTGCTGATCGTTCATTCTCCAGTCAGGGTGCACCCTGCTGGAGAACGTTCATTCTCCATTCTCCAGTCAGGGTGCTGATGCATTAATACCCTGCTGGAGAACGTTCATTCTCCAGTCAGGGTGCTGATGTGCAGTTTGCCCATTGGAGAATAGCGTTCATTCTTCGGTCAGGGTGCTGATGCAGTTTGCCCATCGTTCATTCTCCAGTCAGGTACCCTGCTGGAGAACGTTCATTCTCCAGTCAGGGTGCTGATGCCCTGCTGGAGAACGTTCATTCTCCAGTCAGGGCTGGAGAACGTTCATTCTCCAGTCAGGGTGCTGATGTGCAGTTTGCCCATTACTTGTACATTAATACCCTGCTGGAGAACGTTCATTCTCCAGTCAGGGTGCTGATGCAGTTTGCCCATTACTTGTACATTAATACCCTGCTGGAGAACGCTCATTCACCAATCAGGGTACTGATGTACAGTAAGCCCATTAATTGTACATTAATACCCTGCTGGAGAACGTTCATTCTCCAATCATGGACAGTAAGCCCATTACTTGTACATTAATACCCTGCTGGAGAACGTTCATTCTCCAAACAGGGTACTGATGTACAGTAAGCCCATTACTTGCATTCTCCAGTCAGGGTGCTGATGTGCAGTTTGCCCATTACTTGTACATTAATACCCTGCTGGAGAACGTTCATTCTCCAGTCAGGGTGCTGATGCCCTGCTGGAGAACGTTCATTCTCCAGTCAGGGTGCTGATGTGCTGCTGGAGAACGTTCATTCTCCAGTCAGGGTGCTGATGTGCAGTTTGCCCATAACTTGTACATTAATACCCTGCTGGATCATTCTCCAGTCAGGGTGCTGATGCAGTTTGCCCATTACTTGTACATTAATACCCTGCTGGAGAACGTTCATTCTCCAGTCAGGGTGCTGATGCAGTTTGCCCATTACTTGTACATTAATACCCTGCTGGAGAACGTTCATTCTCCAGTCAGGGTGCTGATGTGCAGTTTGCCCATTACTTGTACATTAATACCCTGCTGGAGAACGTTCATTCTCCAGTCAGGGTGCTGATGTGCAGTTTGCCCATCCCTGCTGGAGAACGTTCATTCTCCAGTCAGGGTGCTGATGTGCAGTTTGCCCATTACTTGTACATTAATACCCTGCTGGAGAACGTTCATTCTCCAGTCAGGGTGCTGATGTGCAGTTTGCCCATTACTTGTACATTAATACCCTGCTGGAGAACGTTCATTCTCCAGTCAGGGTGCTGATGCAGTTTGCCCATTACTTGTACATTAATACCCTGCTGGAGAACGTTCATTCTCCAGTCAGGGTGCTGATGTGCAGTTTGCCCATTACTTGTACATTAATACCCTGCTGGAGAACGTTCATTCTCCAGTCAGGGTGCTGATGTGCAGTTTGCCCATTACTTGTACATTAATACCCTGCTGGAGAACGTTCATTCTCCAGTCAGGGTGCTGATGCAGTTTGCCCATTACTTGTACATTAATACCCTGCTGGAGAACGTTCATTCTCCAGTCAGGGTGCTGATGTGCAGTTTGCCCATTACTTGTACATTAATACCCTGCTGGAGAACGTTCATTCTCCAGTCAGGGTGCTGATGTGCAGTTTGCCCATTACTTGTACATTAATACCCTGCTGGAGAACGTTCATTCTCCAGTCAGGGTGCTGATGCAGTTTGCCCATTACTTGTACATTAATACCCTGCTGGAGAACGTTCATTCTCCAGTCAGGGTGCTGATGTGCAGTTTGCCCATTACTTGTACATTAATACCCTGCTGGAGAACGTTCATTCTCCAGTCAGGGTGCTGATGTGCAGTTTGCCCATTACTTGTACATTAATACCCTGCTGGAGAACGTTCATTCTCCAGTCAGGGTGCTGATGTGCAGTTTGCCCATTACTTGTACATTAATACCCTGCTGGAGAACGTTCATTCTCCAGTCAGGGTGCTGATGTGCAGTTTGCCCATTACTTGTACATTAATACCCTGCTGGAGAACGTTCATTCTCCAGTCAGGGTGCTGATGTGCAGTTTGCCCATTACTTGTACATTAATACCCTGCTGGAGAACGTTCATTCTCCAGTCAGGGTGCTGATGTGCAGTTTGCCCATTACTTGTACATTAATACCCTGCTGGAGAACGTTCATTCTCCAGTCAGGGTGCTGATGTGCAGTTTGCCCATTACTTGTACATTAATACCCTGCTGGAGAACGTTCATTCTCCAGTCAGGGTGCTGATGTGCAGTTTGCCCATTACTTGTACATTAATACCCTGCTGGAGAACGTTCATTCTCCAGTCAGGGTGCTGATGTGCAGTTTGCCCATTACTTGTACATTAATACCCTGCTGGAGAACGTTCATTCTCCAGTCAGGGTGCTGATGTGCAGTTTGCCCATTACTTGTACATTAATACCCTGCTGGAGAACGTTCATTCTCCAGTCAGGGTGCTGATGTGCAGTTTGCCCATTACTTGTACATTAATACCCTGCTGGAGAACGTTCATTCTCCAGTCAGGGTGCTGATGTGCAGTTTGCCCATTACTTGTACATTAATACCCTGCTGGAGAACGTTCATTCTCCAGTCAGGGTGCTGATGTGCAGTTTGCCCATTACTTGTACATTAACCCTGCTGGAGAACGTTCATTCTCCAGTCAGGGTGCTGATGCAGTTTGCCCATTACTTGTACATTAATACCCTGCTGGAGAACGTTCATTCTCCAGTCAGGGTGCTGATGTGCAGTTTGCCCATTACTTGTACATTAATACCCTGCTGGAGAACGTTCATTCTCCAGTCAGGGTGCTGATGTGCAGTTTGCCCATTACTTGTACATTAATACCCTGCTGGAGAACGTTCATTCTCCAGTCAGGGTGCTGATGTGCAGTTTGCCCATTACTTGTACATTAATACCCTGCTGGAGAACGTTCATTCTCCAGTCAGGGTGCTGATGTGCAGTTTGCCCATTACTTGTACATTAATACCCTGCTGGAGAACGTTCATTCTCCAGTCAGGGTGCTGATGTGCAGTTTGCCCATTACTTGTACATTAATACCCTGCTGGAGAACGTTCATTCTCCAGTCAGGGTGCTGATGTGCAGTTTGCCCATTACTTGTACATTAATACCCTGCTGGAGAACGTTCATTCTCCAGTCAGGGTGCTGATGCCCTGCTGGAGAACGTTCATTCTCCAGTCAGGGTGCTGATGTGCAGTTTGCCCATTACTTGTACATTAATACCCTGCTGGAGAACGTTCATTCTCCAGTCAGGGTGCTGATGTGCAGTTTGCCCATTACTTGTACATTAATACCCTGCTGGAGAACGTTCATTCTCCAGTCAGGGTGCTGATGCAGTTTGCCCATTACTTGTACATTAATACCCTGCTGGAGAACGTTCATTCTCCAGTCAGGGTGCTGATGTGCAGTTTGCCCATTACTTGTACATTAATACCCTGCTGGAGAACGTTCATTCTCCAGTCAGGGTGCTGATGCAGTTTGCCCATTACTTGTACATTAATACCCTGCTGGAGAACGTTCATTCTCCAGTCAGGGTGCTGATGTGCAGTTTGCCCATTACTTGTACATTAATACCCTGCTGGAGAACGTTCATTCTCCAGTCAGGGTGCTGATGTGCAGTTTGCCCATTACTTGTACATTAATACCCTGCTGGAGAACGTTCATTCTCCAGTCAGGGTGCTGATGTGCAGTTTGCCCATTACTTGTACATTAATACCCTGCTGGAGAACGTTCATTCTCCAGTCAGGGTGCTGATGTGCAGTTTGCCCATTACTTGTACATTAATACCCTGCTGGAGAACGTTCATTCTCCAGTCAGGGTGCTGATGTGCAGTTTGCCCATTACTTGTACATTAATACCCTGCTGGAGAACGTTCATTCTCCAGTCAGGGTGCTGATGTGCAGTTTGCCCATTACTTGTACATTAATACCCTGCTGGAGAACGTTCATTCTCCAGTCAGGGTGCTGATGTGCAGTTTGCCCATTACTTGTACATTAATACCCTGCTGGAGAACGTTCATTCTCCAGTCAGGGTGCTGATGCAGTTTGCCCATTACTTGTACATTAATACCCTGCTGGAGAACGTTCATTCTCCAGTCAGGGTGCTGATGTGCAGTTTGCCCATTACTTGTACATTAATACCCTGCGGGAGAACGTTCATTCTCCAGTCAGGGTGCTGATGTGCAGTTTGCCCATTACTTGTATATTAATACCCTGCTGGAGAACGTTCATTCTCCAGTCAGGGTGCTGATGTGCAGTTCGCCCATTCTCCAAGGAGCAGGTAAAGCTACATACACTACAAAAAATTATTACTGAATCTCTCCTCTCATAATCAGGTTGCTATATCTTCCTGAAACAGATGTCGAGCATTACCGCAAGAGTGCAGCAAAGTAAGGCTCTCAAGGTGAATATCTTAAAATCCATTTTTAAAACATATAACTCAGTTATGATCAGCAACCTAATTGTAGCATGGTTTAACAGCAAAATGGCGACAATAAAAGTCATTAATATATATATACCCAGCTAATGTTATATATTGACTACAGTTTTCTTTATTGAGAGAGTATTTAGAAGACTTAACCTTCTGAGATGAATGTTCCACTCATTAAGCAAACAAAAGTCCTTATGTAACATTTTTGACTATATAGTATTTAATCAGTGAAGAAATGATAACTAAAATAAAATGATATCATTAGGCTTTGCAAGAAGACAGGTAGAGTAAAAAGGTTTCTTGATTAATTTTAGTTTAATGAGACTGACAATCACCTTGACCCAGATCTCTTGAATCTTACTTCAATAAAGGTCTCTTAAACTTTTACTGCAGTTCTATAACGTGTTTAACATCTGCAATATCACATTTTGCAGATGCTGCAGATTGATAAAATCGGTTCATTGTTAGACCCATTTAGTAGGGGGAATGGTAGGTATTACTGTTGATTATAAAATATTATAAACTCTATATAGTGGTATTTAAATTTAATTTATATTATGAGGGACTTTTCTCTAATTTTGGAGAGAATTTTCAGGACCTGCAAATAATGTCTGTTTATATCAGACATATTCTGTGAAGGGACACGATATGTCTAACTATATCAGACATATTGTGCCCCTTCACAGGGGACAGAAACACTGATTCAGCAGGTCAAGGACTTATATTGGATGTGGAATGATTAGAATGAATTTGGAGATAGCAGTTGTACATTTATTCAAGGATAGCACGTCCTTTGCTTTCAGTCCATAACAACTCATTAGGACCATGACTGAGATTAAAGTCTTATTTCAAGGAAATTCTCATTTATTTCATCTTTAAATGCAATAAAGAAAGATGACAGAATTCTACAGTTGCTGAGTATGATGTGATTTTGATAGGCTTTTATAGCAAGTTTCATGTAAAAGATGATAGTCTGCCATTAGTTTATTCAGGTCATCTAATAGACTTTGTAGATGAAGCAGGTTTTGGGTACCAAGTCGCCAGCTTTCTGAGAGTGAGACAGCTCTGAGGTTAATTAATACTTGTTTAGTTATTTTCTTAAGCAATTGTTCAAGGGGTGGTAAGTGATAAGGATGAACAAAAAGGCTGCATGGCTCAACAGGTTGTGTTACTCTGCTTAAAGGCTTAAACATTTACACTTTTTTTTCTTGTGTCAGCATTTGTCTTGACTTAACTTATGGTACTTGTGGCTCCTTAAAATAAATATTTAGTTGATTTGCTCAAATATTGTCTTTATTTATTTATAAAATCAAATCATGGGAAAGACATATATCTTAACAACTAATGCATGTGCAAAGAGGTTAAAATGAACCTTTAAGCATTCAGAAAGTTGTTGCCTTACTTGGTCTAAAATCTTGGAATTTACCAACAGCCATGATTTTTCATCCTGTATATGTACAATGCTAAAGATACTTCAGATATTTTAGTGAAGTTGACATGTCTCCTACTATGATGGCATTCAGATAAATGGAATTTTCCTGAAGTGCTACAACTGGATTTTGCCAGGTCAGGTTTATAATCTGATATGAAGTGATGATTATGGATGGAGTTGTGTAGAAATGAAATGGTTTTCTAAGACTGTGATCCACAAAATCACACCCTAGTGTATACGATGCCTTTTGATAATGTGATGAAAGAGGGGTTCAAGCAACAGGTTAAACAGGTAGGTGGAAGGGGCCAACCTTACCTGTTACCTGTAACTATCTGCATGGAAGTTGACAATCTTCCATTAATTATTAGATATGTCAAGCTGAAGGTTCAAGTACAAAAAAACTAAATTATTATTAATTTATTTTTTGCTATACATTCAATACACAGAGCTACTAAAATATTGCTCATACATTTTGCATAATTTACTTTACTCTCTGGAGACATCCATCCTAACCTAGGCTTATGCACCAACAAAATGAGTTTTGACCTGGCTAACAACATCTGATTAGCTTTTAGTGGACTTAAAATGAATCATATTATTATAAGAATTATCAAGAAAAGATGCATCTCTCACTAAGCTGGACTATGTTATACACCTTTCTGATATCATGGCTGTGTCTAAAACTTGTTGCATGTAATAAAGTCCTGAAACAGAAACTGCTGCAGCAGAGTATGGTATCCAGCACCCAGAAAAGGATAGATTGCTGGTGGTGGTGGTGTTATTTTTCACTCTGCCAGCTATGAGCAAACACTTACATAGTATACATATTCCTCACCGTATGCACAAGGAGTCCACTCTTATTCAGGTTAAGATCAACCAAGTCAAATTATTCTATGCTGCCTGCAGATAAGTGTGTGTGTGTGTGTGTGTGTGTGTGTGTGTGTGTGTGTGTGTGTGTGTGTGTGTGTGTGTGTGTGTGTGTGTGTGTGTGTGTGTGTGTCAGTTAATGCAGAGGAGTGGGTTTATGTTAACAAGTTTCAGGATTTAATTCTTTCAGCTTTCATTTCACTTTGATCTGAATCTTAACAGGTTACTGCACTAGAAAGTGTTCCTGAGCCTGTGTTTGAAAAAGGTCCATATGGATCAGTGCTTTATCACTGTGCATAAAATTAAAAAAAGAAAGGAAAAAATATACAAACAAATAGGTTATCTGACTCTTGTATCTCAATTTTTAAGAAGTTCTGCACTGGCTTATTTCTAAAATTAATTTTAAAAGCATTATATCAAGTGAACTGAACACTGAGTGGAAGTTGAGAAAGTTTAGTCCTCTTGGTTAGATTTTTGTTTTCCACAGCTTTTTTCTCTTGCTACAAAAATAGTTGATACATTTCCTGACCATGATAGTACACTACACCTGATCCTTAGAATTTGCACCTTTGCATATCACACATATATTCATGTGATGGCTATTACTTTTAGACACTCTTATGATTGCATTTTGGTGCCACATTGAGACACATAAAACAACATTCTACTACAGTAAAAAAAATAATTTGATACTAGTAATTATCTCCTGAATACTGATCATATCCTAAAAAGTATTTCCCTTACCACAGATCTTACCACTGACTGTGGACTAAGCTTCAACAAATTGTTTCTAATGACGTTTGGCACTTCCTTATATTTTGGAATGACACAAGCTGCATTGTGCATTGTGACCTTATTTCTCCTACCTATATATAAAGCCATGATCCATGCTTCTTTGTTAATTTGGGAAACTATGTATGAAACAAACCTTTACTTGCATTCCAGCAATTGTCTTTCATCTGTGAATTCAAAACTTCAGACTTATTGGACATTTTCTTGCTGACTCGCTGAACATTCTCTGTGTGTAGAAGTATATTCCAATTGATATTTGTAATGTTACCCTCCATGTGATGCTTATGTGTGAAATATACAAGACAATGATTTACATCAACAGTAAATGATGTATTCTGGTTCATCCTTCTTTCTGAAGTTTATTATGAACCTTCCTTTTTTTTTATTTTAAATTCCTGAGCTTACCATATCTTCAATTACATCTTGAGTAACACAAATGAATTTGACTCTTGCTTTGTCTGACTAACCTCTCTGTTGTCTTCTTCTGTTATTTCTTTATTCTTATTTTCTTGCTGTACATTGAATCATGTATGTTTGTTAACAGACTAATATTAAATTGCTTAATGTATATTTAAGCTTGTTCAAAAATTGTTCTTGGGGCATTTGTCACTGGAATCCCACCAACAATAGTCAATTCCCAGTTGTATATTACTGGTCATCAAATATGAAATATAGACAGACAAATATAAACAAACAGTTTGCACTGACTTTTATGTATTTATTTTATTTATGAAGAGTTTGATGCTTATACCTAAGCAGTTGCAATAAAACAGTGAAAGAAGGATAGGAGACAATCAAATGGTCCACCCGAAGCTCATATCTGGCCATGCCTGCTCTGACCTCCATCTTACACGTCCCCAGCCCAACACCTACTCCCTGAGCTCAAGACTCCACCCAGTCTTAACTAGAGGGACACCTAGCACTCTGCACCTTTCCTGGATAAGCACAGGAATTCTCCCTGCTTGGGCTGCCAATTGCTTTAGCTTAGGCCATTCTTAAAACTTTATCCCTCTATGACACCAACAGAAGCTAACCTAATGAAATTATCATAAAAATATAGAGGCTTATGACTGGGCCACCAATCATAGCTCACTTATGTTCAAGACACAGATGCCAAGAAATTCACTTTGACAGTGAAGCTTGAGAGGTGAATCTTCATATCGAGAACACATACTAAGGGGTTATGATCAGTGAGGCAATCGTAATTCCTTGAAGTGCATGGAGCTTTATCTACTCCATGTACTACTATTTAAAGGAGAAAAAAAATCTCTAAGTGTTTTCCTGGCTTTCAAAACCGTAAAATACTTTGCAATCACTGTCAAAGAGATAGTGTAATGCAATCCATTTCATTTACACTTCCATAACTCTCAACTGTCATGATTAAATTATTTCTTCATATTTTTTTCTGCTCCTCATAAAATATGTTTTTATGGATAAACCACTGAGGCTTGAAGTCATTAAATAAGATACATTTGAGTTTCAGTGTTTGCATTTTTCAGATTATGCAGGCAAACACACATCCTGTTATACTAGCAACCTTCTTAAGTTTTTTTTTTTTTTTTTTTTTTTTTTGTTATAGGAAGCTAGGGTCATATTAAGGGTATAAACATCAGGCAGAAGCAAATGTTTTGCTCTGCCTTCGTTATTTGCTTGTCAGTACAGGCAGATGTTACTTTCTAGTATCAGACTTAACCTTAACAACATAAGCAGCGGGTTGTTAACATTTTTTAGGGTCGGATCACACACCATTCTGGTGCTTAACTGGTTTATCTTTGTCCGAATATTGGAGCACAATTAGCGCACTCCATGCACTACAGATATATTTAATACTGTATCTTATTATATGGTGCTATATATTTTCATGCCTTAATTAAAATATCTGATAGGCTGCTACTGCATTCCATCAGTCATTTATTTTATGATAACTTGTTCTAGGACAGTGCAAGACTCACTGCTGTTGAAATGCCTGAGCTGCGAAAGTATGCATTTTAATGAGAGTAGTGATGATTATTATACACCTATTGTGGCAACCAGGATGCATCTAAAAATAAGAGAGAAAAAAAAGGATTGAAATACATGTCTTTAGAAGGAATTAGAGGGTCATGCCAGTTTAAGACTCAAACTGGACAGGCTTCATTTTATAGTATGTTTATAAACAATAGTGAGCAGAGGATGCGGTTCTTTAGATACTTCAGCACTTTCACAGCTGCTGTAGGATAATTCTGTATACACCCAGCAAAATCACACAAGCAGTTTCCACAGGACAACAAAAGAAAATTTTAGAGAAAATAAGTTGTTTTTTATTGTGTTTTGTAGAGGTCTGGTTAATACAGTTGGGAACTTAATGCTGGAATATAGGTACAAACAGCACTGACTGCATTACATCTTATTTTAAATGTTCATAAAGCATATCATACAAAATACTGTTCTTAAATTATCCATTCATTTGAAATGGCACAGTAAAAGAATGTCATGATTATGTAGATCCAAAGATCAAAGAGCCACTCAGGTCTCATCAAAAACCAGAATGAGGAGGCACATTTCTACTATGTAACAGTAGAAAGTGTTTGAGCAATTACAGCTGATAAAAATTCTTCACTGATATTCTTCCCAATGGTGCAAGTGGGCAAGTCCTGCACCTGTCATCCTCTACGTATATGTATAGCAGTACACATTCAATACTAGGAAAGGAAGATGCTCTCCAAAACAGCATACCATACAGTAGTTTCAAAATATCAGTTATTTTATGCTAACAAGAGTGAGCAAGTGATTAATCAGCATTCCAGCAGCTTTTGATAAAATTGATTAATTTTGTAATTCCTGTGTCAAGGTTACAAAGTTCAAATATTTAAGAACGTATACTTCTATACTTGGTGAGTATATGTGCCTGTTTGTGTGTAGGGGATGGCATTAAGTTGATTTCGTATTTAAAAAACATAGTGGTTGGTTACACTGATGTGCAGAAATGAGGACTAAATATGGTTATTTACTTCAGCACAGATTTTTGCGCATTCATAAAACACATGACATTTTTTATTTTTCCTTACTTGCATTTTAAAACAAGTTAGTGATGCATCCTTTTAACAGAGTTGGTACCAAAATATGCAAAACATTTGTGTAATTAAAGATGTTGCCTAGCAAATATTTTAGAATTCTCTTTGAGCAGCAGAAACTCTCTAAAGAAAAAATAGAACAGGATTGGAGAGCTAAAGCAGTAGCAGAACAAAAAGCCAGTTTGAAAAGCATTTGGTTTTAAATAAATCCTAAACAGCTTTTATCATAGTACTTACAGGGTTTGACGAGTTGTTTTTCCTGCAGTGCTTTAAGTAGGTGCAGAATCTTTTCTGGTGTGAAAAACAGAGATTTTTTTTGGGAGAAGTATATATATCTACCAATAGATCAGTTCCCACTATGTTGGAGGTATCTAGTGGACAAAGGCAGGGAGTACTATAAACTTTTCAAGGTAAACTGATGATAATTTTCATATAGGATATACTTGAATTGCAGTATAAAACAGACTATAAATAGTGCAGCTGATGAAATAACTGTAAAATAGGCAAATTGAGTTAGCCTTTTTACAATCAATCAACAAATACATAGACATTTATGATTCAGACAAAGTGCTTAGAAAAGCAAATAAAAACAGAGAGAGAAGCAAGGGTTGCACTGGGACCAGTGTTCTTAATTAGTATCAGCCAGCAACATTGCCTAAGGACCTGACAGAAGTAGAAAAATGCACATTATGAAGGGGTATTGTTAAAAAAGCAAGGGCGTGTAGTACAGTTCAGGAAGATAGCAAAAGAACTTAGAGTCTGTGTTAAAAAATACTGATCTCTGGGCTTTAGTGATGAGAGACACGAGGAACAGGTTGGCTTTTGCATGATCTAATATGTGTGGAACTTGCATAAACTCTTCTACTTTGTTTTTTCTTTTAACTTTTATTTATTTGTTTACTAACTTGCAGACTTACTTATTTACTTGCTTATTTATTATTTATTGTCTGGTATTTCAGTTTCCCACAAAAGCATATTAGTTGATCTAATACTTTATTTATACTTTTTGGTGACGACATGACTGGAAAGGGTCCACAGTCGACCTTTTCGCTAATTCTGATATTAGAAAATAAATGTTAAGTACAGAGAAAGACTACTAGGGTAATTGGAGCCAGATGGTAAGAAATGCAAGGAGACACTGGATTAGTTAAACTAGGTCATAAAGGTGGAAAAGCTATGACATGACAGATACAAAAGGTAATGAGAAAGCAGTGTGATAGAATCAAGTTAAAGAAAGCCAGGGAGGAAGAAGATGGCATGGCCTTAATAAAGGCAGGAAAGTCAATACAACCATCATAAGCTACTTTTCTCAGAAGGAGTTGTAGATAAATAGAAGAGGCTACAAGAGGGGTAACACAGACTGAGATTACACATGCCCTCCAGGAATAAACAATATAAATGGTTGTCAAAGATAAAATACATGTGTGGCACAGCTACAGGCTGCAAAAAGTAAAACTCAAACTAAACTTTTTGTTTATTTTTGATGATCAGGAATGTCAGACTGAGATGGACCCATTTTCAGTGGAGTTCCAGTAATAAATGCTTGAGGAAAGAGTGTGCTATTAAATGAGTCAAAGTCATGTACATTACTTGGAAGTGAATTTGCATGACTATGAATTGTTCACCTGGGCAGTTTAAGTATTTGCTCATTTGAACTGTGTACCTTGCTAATCCATGTTGGAGGAAGTGCAAGAACCTAGCAGACCACACACATGCATACACTCCCATACTTGCATAGGTGAATAGAGAGAGAAAGAGAGACAGAGACACAAACAGGGACTCAGGGAATACCTTTCAACTGCCCAGATTTTCACAAAATATCCAGTCTGTCCCTTATAAAAGTTCTGGTTTTCTAGGAAATCACTGAGGATTGAGTTCACTAAATAATAACATATGCATGCTATCAAATCTGGCTATTGTAGGATATTCTATTTAGAAGAGCAATATTTAAAATCTGTCCCTGTATTTGGGCCTTTGTCGTCCCATTATTTTAGGAGTTGTCCAGATTTCCTAAGCTAAGACATTGAGAGGTATGACTGAGAAAGAGAAATGTACATATTGCAGGATGTGGTTATATTCTGTGTGAAAATATTTTATTTCTATTTGTATTGGATAAAACACTTAAATCATATGTATGTATTTGCCTTTATGTCTTGGCCAGAAAATGGTCTTTAAATCAGATCACCCTCTTCATTAAAAGACTTAAATGCATACATTAATTTATTAAAAAAATAAATAAATTATGTTCAATAATGCAAGCAACAATCCCAAAATGTGTGTTGCATGGGGACATAAATTTGTCAGATTACTTCAAGAAATGAGGTGAGCAGTAAAAAAGTCTAAACCAGGAGGAAGAAGATTAATTATATTCTAAAAACAGACTGGTGAAAAATATGAATATGTATATATATATATATATATATATATATATATGGGTTCACTTCAGTTCACTGAACTTTCAGTTCACTGACTTTCATTTCACTGACACCATTTCACCATTTCACTGAAAGTTCATTTCACTGACAACTATTATTAGCAATAAAATGGAATATTCTTCCCCACTGTGTGTGACCCTGTGTTAGAATATATAGTGTGTGGGTGTGTGGCGCAACTTTCAGTGAAATGAGGTTTCAATGAAATGAATTTCAGTGAAATGGTGTCAGTGAAATGAAAGTCAGTGAATTGAAAGTTCAGTGAACTGAAGTGAACCCATATATATATATATATATATATATATATATATATATATATATATATATATATATATATATATATATGTGTGTGTGTGTGTGCGAGTGTGTGTGTGGGTGTGTGTGTGTGTGTGTGTGTGTGTGTGTATATTTTGTTTTGTTTTATCACTGGACCACAGACTGACTGTTGACCCATTCCCAATGTAGTCCCATAGACACATTAATATCCTATGGACTGAAAGCTCTTCAGCCTGGTCTGGGGGTGAGAACTGAGTGTCTGAGCCAGGAGTGTTGCCCCATCAACCATGCTGAGCATCAGAGTTGTATTCTTTGTTCCTTCATCCTGTGTTTAGCTACAAGCATCCAAGAGTTGACATGCAGTATGAATTTGTACTGTACAGCTACACCAATGCATAGAGCATATTTATTTTCTTGATCCTGTAAAACTGCACTCCTGAGGGATCCCTGTTTCCATCAATGAATCCAACATGGAAAACATTCTTAGATACATACTTCACCTCTTCTAATGAAAAAGGTGAGCTGCTGAAGAATGTTTATTCCTTCCCCCCTCATGTCGGATCTTTTGCTGCTTGACACTCTGTTTCATAAGTAGGGTCACAGAGGTCTTTGTTAAATTATATACGTCTGTCATTAGACCTATTATTGAATTTTGCAATTGTGTTTGTGTTTATAATACCATTCAGTTAAAATGATTGGAATGCTTTCAAAAGTCATTTACAAGCCCTGTTAGGGATTTAAATCAATACTCATACCTGAACAAACTAATGTTCTTTATACTCATTTGATTACAGAGTCATTCAGGGAGATGTATTAATATTGTAGAAATGCTCTAAAGATTAGACCTTTTGTGCAATGCTAGGAATTTACTTTCCCCTAGCCATAACCATGAAACAAGGAATAATTTGTGCAAAAGCTCTACAAAGATAACCTCAAAATTGAAAGGTTGGTTATCAACCCACCTAACCCCAACAATAACAAAATTCTACTCTACTGCCTTCAAATAAACTACAACAAACACATCATTATAATAGCCATTTACATTCCACCTGGTAATAACGCTTCCACCATTGAGGACCTACTTCACTGGTGTTCAACAACATGCACTCAGGAAATTATTATATTGGGTTACTTTAACCTTCACTGGGCAACCATCTCCTCCAACAATCCCACCAACTTTATAAACCTACATGATTTTTCACAATTAATCCAATCCCCCACAAGGGTGGACAAGCACATAATATTCAATACTAGACTGGGTTCTCACCAACAAACCCTCCCTATACCCTCAATATGGCTGCCTCCCTGACAACCTACCCACTTACTTATACAGGCAGCACAAAATCACCCCAAAATACTCTGTCTACAAATACATTCACAGCAAGAAACATTTTTCTTCAGATATTTTTATTAGCTTCCTGAAAAACTGTAACTGGTCTCCACTAAAGCACCTCCAGCTAGAGCCAGCCATACAGTATTTCAATGAAAAATTCTCCCAAATCCTAAACAGCCTTGCCCCCATCAGAAAAATCCATATCAAATCCAAACAAACACCACAGCTCTCCAATGAAACCATAAAACTCCTGAAACTAAGAGACAAAACCTGGACCCAGTATCAAGAATCAAAAAATTAATCACTTCTCCTTAAATATTGCTGAATGCGCAACCTTACTTAAAACAAATTAGACAGGACAAAAACACTTACCACACAACTATGCAAAATAAACACCACAATGACCCCCAGAAATTCTGGAACACTATCAACCACTTACTAAAACCAGATCACAGCACTACCCCAGCTCCATCCACAACAGAAACTACCATAAACATTGCAACCTAGTTCAACTCTCATTTTATTAATTTCATCCTATCACTGGTAAAAACAGAACCTGTTTCTCCACTGTCCATACCTACACACTCAAGAGACAATGCAAATTCCTTTACAATAAAACCAATCGAAACTAATACCATTAAGAAACTCCTGTCTAAATGAAAGCTATCATCACTTGTAACTGAACAGCTCTGCAATAAATTCTTCAAATTAGCATCAGATAACATCTCCTACCCAATATCCATCCTAGTAAATTGATCTATAAAGGAACAGTATATCCCTAAATTGTGGAAAGTGTCTTACATCATCCCTCTGCACAAGGGTGGAACATCCACAGATTTCACTAACTACTGTCTGATAGCTGTACTTCCCCTACAGCAAAAATCTATGAAAAATGTTTCCACTCATGACTACTTAATTACCTAACAAATAACAATCTCCTAAGTTCATCCCAGTATGATTTTAAACCCAAACAAAGCACTACCTCATACTGGCTAGCTTTACCAACTCAATCAACCAAATCCGAAATTCTGGACAACTTGCATCCACCATCTTTCTCGATATGTCTAAAGCTTAGCTAGCCTCTGTAAACCTTTCCCCTACAGCCCCTCACTGGTTTCAAAACTACCTGTCTGAGAGACAACAAGCAGTAAAATGGCAAGATGTTTTATAGTACGCTCCCTAGCCTGGACAGCCAGCAGCCAAAACCTTCTCTTCTCCCAATCTCCATATATTCCCCACTTGTAGCCTCTGTAGCTAACTTCTGTTTTCCCTCCTTTATTCCAAGACCTGACAGCACCCACGTGAAGCTACTGTAGCAATATATTCTTTGCCCACTAGGGGCACCCTTCTCCTAGTGTTACTTGCCTTGAATGTCTATCCTACTGTCTTGAAACATATTTATCAGGCAATACGTTTTTTGTTGCTTGTTGTCATTTCAATTCTACTATATCCTTCTATTTTTCACTGCAACTCTCGTACTTCCTCACCTATCTCCACTTACCTCACCTCAGCAGTCAGCTCTCCACTGATTGTTCTAGGGTCTTCTTCCTTCACTGGCTCAGCCCGCTCCATTCACCCTGCAGGCATAGTCTGCTCCCCTACCCTGCCCCAAATTCCCACCCACCCAGAGTGCTTCTACACTTATACACCCTAACCACACCCCCATTCCTACAACCAATCACAGGTCCCAAGTCCTTAAAGTGCAAAACCTACCTCCTCAAGTCTTTAACATTGTATGCTGCCTTAATTACCCCTATATCCTAACCTATATCTAACTCTTCCACAATGCCATTCAAAAATAAGAAGATCATACTCTTATTATCACTCATACCTATTTTATCTATACCTTATCTACTTACATTCTATGAACATCTTAACTGCCTAGAATTTCATTACCCCACAAAGCAAACCTCCACACCAACATTAGCAGTCTCTCAAAGCCATACAAATGCACACTGCACAACAACCTACCTACCAGCAAAATATCATAGACTGACTCACATCAGATATTATAGCCCAAGAGTTAGGAAACTCCAGTACCTAATATGTAAACTTCTAAAACTTACACTTAGAATACAATTCCACTCCTTAATAGATGGATATATACATCCTAATCTTGGCCTAAATTCCATCAAGACCACAGAGCCCCATACCCCAACCCCCATCTAACACTCAATTTCTCACCATACCCCCCAACTCACTCTTGATAGCCCATCTTAACATTAGGAGCATAAATAACAAGGTTGCCCACCTACATGCTCTCAAGGATGTACATTCATTTGACATCCTATGTCTCACTGAAACGTGGCTCAAGCCAGCAACACAAGATAATTACGTTATCCCACCAGGATGCATTATCTTGAGACAAGACCGTGAAGCTAAAAGGGTGGGGGAGTAGCTATCCTATACAAATCTGGATTACAGGTGACCTCTGTAGACTCTAAACCCCCTCTAACTAGTAATGCTGAAATCCTTATCTCCAAGATTCAACTCAATAAATGTAAATTCATCTATATTATTGGTGTTTATCTTCCCCAGGAAATAACTCTAACACCCTAGAAGATCTCCTTAGCTGACTTTCCACCAACTATCCCCAAGAAACTCGGTGACTTTAATATCAACTGGAATAGCTGTACTACTGAACAGCCTACTACTCATATTAATCTATATGGTTTTACTCAAACCAAGGACCAAGAAACCCAATTTGAATAAAAGCACCTTAGACTGGATTCTCAAAAATAGCCATCACCAAACTTACAAAGTAGGGACCCTCCGCGAAGATATAAGCAGCCATTCACTTACCTTCATAATCAGATATAAGAGTGACATTCCAAGCCCAATCACCTATAGGACAATAAGGAGCAATAAAAATTTTAACCCAGACATCTTCCAAAATGAACGTAAGGCATGTGATTGGTCAGCCCTCAAATACCTACCTCTGGAGGAAGCAGTAAAATACTTTAATACTAAATTCTTAGCTATTTTAGACTACCATGTGCCAATACATACCATTAGAACTAGGATTAAACCTGCCCCATGGCTCTCAAAAGCAACCAAACAAAAATGCTTCTTAGAAATAAAGTCTGGGCCAAGAAGTGTACTACTAAAAGCCCTGAAAATCATCTAAAATTTACACAGCTAAGAAATGATACAAAAAAAAAATCCATACTGTTGGATAAAAGAAACTACTACATTCAACTCCAACAGACCCATCAAAACAAACCACAAAAGTTCTGGGCAGGGATTAACACACTTTTACACCCGGGTCATTCTGTCACACCCACCCCATCAGGCTCTGACCATGACAGTCCCAAGCAAATTGCCAATACCTTTAACACTTTCTTCACTGAGACCATTCAATCTCTGGCCAATCAACTAACTCCTGACAGCTCATCTCTGACTACCTCTATGTCTACCTTACCCCCCTCATTTCACCTGCAACCTGTCCCTACATCCCTTGTCTATATCCTTATTCAGAAACTTAAACCAACCACCCCCTCAGCTGATCTACTATCTGCAGAATATCTGCAAAAAGCTGCAAAAGTCATAGCCTATCCCATCTCCATCCTGATTAACATAGCTATCACCGAGGGAACTATTCCATCTATCTGGAAAATCTCACAAGGTGGTAACTCCATTGAATTATAAAACTATAGACCCATAGCTATATTATCTCCTCTGGCAAAAATCATGGAGAAATGCATTCACAGACAACTGTTAAACCACCTAATAGATAACTTACTAGCTAACTGCCAACATGGTTTTAGGCCATTTCATAGTACCACCTCTGGCCTCTAATCCTTCTCTGACTATATTAACAAAAAATCGCAATAATAACACTCTATCCTCTGCCCTCTTTATTGATCTCTCTAAAGCCTTCGATATGGTTAACCACCAATTCCTCATACACATACTCAAAAACTTGTCACTAGATGTGCTGGCTATACAATGGTTCCAGTCCTACTTAAACAATAGGCAGCAGGTTGTACTGTGGAAGAATAACTTATCCAACCACCTCCCCATTGCCCTCGGTGTCCCCCAAGGCTCCAAATTAGGAAATCTCCTATTTTCTATTTTTATTAATAACCTACATTCTGTAATACCTCAAGCTGCATATATACAATATGCAAATGATTCCATGTTAATATGCTCAGCCACTTCTCCATCAGACCTTCAGACTCTCACCCAAAATGTGTTTAATACAGTCAAGAAATGGCTTCTACACTGCTGCCTCATCTTAAACCTAAAAAAAAAACAAAACTCCTACTCTTCACTCCCACTCGTAGGGCCTCCCCACTTAACTTTACTGTTACATCAAACAAATGTACTATCATATCTCCTGATTAAACTACAAAACTTCTAGGGGTACTAATTGATAACAACCTTAACGTTGATACTCACATTAACAGTACTATAAAAACAGTCAACAAAAAAATAGACTCCCTCTATAGAATCAAACCCTTTCTGACCCCATTAGCTAGGGCTACTATTGCCCACACCCACTTAATCTCTACTCTATTCTACTCTATGCCTCCCCTATATATACTAACCTGTCTAAAAACATCCTGAACAAGCTGGCTATCTCCTACAATAATATTGCCAGATTTGCAACAGGATCCACTTTCAGAACACATCACTGCATTAATCTGGAAAAACTAGGATGGCTGGAGTTGCCAAATCTACTACTATTTAACCAATTAACAGTTGCCCACAAGATCCTGTATCAGCCTACACTAATTCTTACCAACCTTATCATCCCCTACAATAACCTTAAGGCTCTGCGCTCATCTAACAAACTACTGGTACAGATAGGTAAAACCAACAATTTGGCTGGTGACTCTCTGTTCTCTAATACCATTGGCAAAACTTGGAACTCACTCTCCAGTAAGCTGACCTCCCTTTCCTCAATAACACTGTTTAAAACCAAACTGAAACTATACCTTAAATCTCATTGGTTATGTCCTTGTGTGAACTCTGACTAATTACCCATTTTATCTCAGGATACCTATCACTATACCTGTATATACTAGTTGCTATTCTGTTAACAACTAAGAAAGCGTGCTGTAATATATTAACCGAATGTCATTATCAATATTTCCTTATAACTATCCATATATGATATGTACTAAGATTATGTAAGCAGAAATGTACTGAAATGTAATGAATTGCTAAAATATGTAATGTATCTGTATCTGAAAAACTGTCATTTAAATAAATTATACTGTGTCTTTGAGGAGCTTTTATCCCCGGGCCTCTGCTGAAAATGGACATATATCCAGCTGGACTAGCCCGGTCAACAAATGTAAAATAAAATAAATAAACTCTCCCCTCTACTGCCTGTCTCTATCGGTGTACCACAAGGGTCCATTCTAGGACCACTACTATCCAGCATTTTCACTAACAAACTCCACTCAGCTTCCAGACATGCAAACATAAGCCAACATGCAGATGGCTCCTCTTATATGCTCAGCCCACTCTTTCCCGGAACTCTTCAAACTACCCAACAAGCCTTCCTTGACATTGAAAAATTCCTCTCTGACTCCCAACTTATTTTTAACCCCAACAAAACAAAACCCATGCTCTTCAGTGATAAAAAAACACACCCTCTACATCCAACCTTCATGATCCGCTCCACTAATAACACTATCAATATAACCTGTTGAGTACACCAAACTCCTGGGTGTTACTATTGACAACAATCTTAAATTTGATAAGCATCTAGCTACTACCATTAAAAAGGTACACATTAAACCAAGCTCACTATATCAAGTCAAACTTTTCCTTACTAATACCACCAGAAAATCCACAGCCAACACACACTTACTCTCATCCCTTATATATGTCTCACCTATATTGACTAATCTTAGGAAAACAGACCTGAAAGAGACAGAATCTTGCTACAACAAAGTAGCAAAATTTGCCACTGGCCTCCCCAATAGAGTACACCACTGTAACTCACTTTACCAACTGAAATGGCTGCAACTTCCAAACTTACTAACTTTTAACCAACTAAACTTCACACATAATATTTGCACCACCGTAGCAACTGTCCAGCACTAAAAGACCTTATCCATCCCTACAGTAGCAAAATATCCCTAAGAATAACCAAGAAACCTGTTCTAGAAGTAGCCAAATCCAACAATTACTATGGTGACTCCCTCATATCAAAAAAATATCCAAAATCTGGAACTCCATACCCCAAACAATCATCAGTACTAGCAATGCATTAAACTTTAAAACACTACTGAAAGAACACCTCACCAACAAAAGGCTCTGCTTTTGTACCAATCCTGGATGATCTATTTCCTCCTCTTATATCTCCCCTTCTTCACCCACTTTCTCAAACATTAGCCCTTATTAAGTTCTCTAATAGTGTCACCCTCTCTCTCCTCCCTCTTTCCCACACACTTTACCTTATGTGACGACCCTCCTCCTCCCCACATTCCAACATGGCTTCCACTGTTCTTACCACAGCTGTTCTACAGTACTTAATTTGTCTATTACTTAACTGCACTGACAAACTACTCTACTCTCCCTGTTTGACAATTATGCTTCCACAATACAAGTACACTCACTCTACAGTTCACTTTCTAGTCTATTAATAAGACCCCATTCCTGTACTACTCTTAGCTCATATGTCAACTACTTAGGCTCACCCTAACAATCCTACCCCTATCAGCTTAAATTAAATGTCTCCACTATTTCTGAACTACTACTACTGTTTACTAGCCTATACAATGCCACTGATTTACTTGAACCAAATTGGCAGGAATATGTTTCACTCCCTGTCCAGTTTAACTTTCTGCCTTCTCATTAAAATGTTTATGTTTATTTAAGATGTTAACTCTTATATATATGGACATTTTATCCTTTGACATGCTACCAGTGCAGTATCCACCTGTTATACTTTTATCACAATTCATTTATGTACATGGAGCATGTCTCCAGATGTTGTAAATATATTTGACTCTCTAGAAGGTTTATGCGTACTATGGTGCATTTTCTTTTTTGAGAATTTATTGTTTGTCTTGTAAATGTGGAGCTTTTTTCCCTGCACCTCCACTGAAAAGGGGCTTTTTTTCAGCCCGGTGGACAATCTTGGTAAACAAATGTAAAATAAAATAAATAAATAAATAAAATAAATAAAAGGGTAGAATGATTTCTTTCACCAAGGGGTGGGGATTATTTGTAATAGTCTATCCCTTGAAATAAAAAAACAAGTAAATTTATGACTCAGTTCAAGAAACTGTTGATAAATAGGTTTTACATTTTTTGAACCAAGTTTAACTATTAGAAGGCTCTTGAATAACCCCAGTATGGGTTCTGGATTTGTTTGTAGTCTACATGGAAACAATGGAATAGTTACAAATATACACTATTGCTATGACTATGTATCACTGTGGAACAGCATAATACCAAATATTCTTCACCAAATATATCACAGCCATAAAATAGAACTTAAATTATTGTTCTGATGGTAAAAATGACAAAAATAAAAAAATAAGACGTTGAAATGCATTGTATTTTTACATCTAGTATATAAACAGCTAAAAGTGAGATGATTGCAAGGTATAGATATTGGAGATGCCTCAATGGATGTGAAAATATGAAAAAAAGCCTGATGGCTGGAATTAAACAGGTATGGCAGCAACATTAGTTATGCCAGTAAAAGCATGTACTGCACGGGAAAAAAAACGTTAATCTAGACTATACAAACACGCACTTAAGCTTGCCAATAAAGTAATTGTATCATCTGAGCTTAAGAATGAGTTACTAGTTAATTCCTCTAGATAGAGCTTTTGCTGTGCAGTTTTGTTTAGCAACCCAGGGATTACCTTAATGATGGGAAAGGTTTTTAATTTTCAAAGTGAATTGTTTCCAGATGGACATACAACAAAACTATAAAATTAACTACACAAAAGTGATACTGCAGCAAACTTACAAGCCAGATATTTAACTAAGGCTAGTTGTGAGGGTCCCTATACATAAATAACGGAATAGGTGCTAAGGAAAAAAGGACAATGCTAAATACATTTTCAGCTTTAACTTGTATGTATTCCAAATCATATCTATCATAGCCTTTAAAATGTTTATTTTATTATTTATTTATGGGTTGCAGTGGATGTGTTGCAGACTGCTATAACTGGTATAATTATTAGTGGGTAGCAATGTAATTAAAAGTTCGTCTTAAAGACTGCTTCCATGTAGGCAGCCACAAATTTCACAGAGTCTGTTGTAAGGGAAACTTTTATTTTAGTGCAGTGCTGACCTGCTGAATATTGAGTGGAATGGTTAGACAACAAGCTCAGTACCTTTGTAGAAGAGATTTCAGATTCATGGCTTTACACTGACACACCTTTTCACACATACTCCCTCTCATTTTGATTGAGATGGCTTGAGGCATGTGAGAGAAAAAAAAAACATTCACTGTAGGCAGAATGACAAAAGTGTTTGCATTAGGGAATTTAGCATATGATTCTGTACGGTGTATATTGAGGGCTAGCACAGGGTCATAGTTCAAGATCATAAGCAGTTGTAGAGCTACCTAGTTTGTACAAATTTCTGTAGTAACATAAGACAGTTAAGGTGACAATTTTAATTTGTATACTGTATGCTAGATGCACAGAACTTGTGAGCTCCTCTGCAAGTCTTGGCATTCATAGCTGAGCCATGCAAGTGTCTCAGACTTGCTAAACTCTGGACGTTATTATATTCCTAAATGATGCTCTAGCCTAGCATGTAGTACAATGTCCTGTTTGCTGCAAATGGGCCACAGACTGCTTTGGCTTATTTTCAATATTATTTTATTTATAGTTGCCAGCAATTACACTAACACAAAGCTTGCTGTATCTAAAAATTGGTCTGGCTAGTTATTTCTTTTTTTTCTTTTTGAGATTGCGGCCAATGATAAGTAAAAATAAAAATAAGTATGCCAGTTATAAAACTAGTATTGTTGCAAATTAAGGAATCATATGGGAAATAAAAATAAATGCTGAGTAATATAACTTTTATAATTCTATACGTGATTTTGTTCTGCTAGACAATAAATGTGAAATTAAATGTGAAAACATGGAAGGAGAATGGAACAAACATAGGTGCATTCCATTTCTCTTCAGTTCATGTCTTTCATTCCTTGGTCAGTGAAGTCCAACTGGGAGAAGAACAGCTTTTAAATGAATCTGCAGGAAATAAAACTCCATCAATGCAATATAATACAAGATACAAAGCAAATTAAAAATCAATGTCATCTCTGATAATGCAGTTTTAGGAAATAATGCACAGTACCATATTGAATTGGTTGCCATTACTCAAAACCATATTGAAAAAAGTATGTTTTCAGAATAATGCAATCACAATATAATGTATTATTGTAAAAACATACTTCAGTTTGTAATAGAACAGCTATAAACATGGAGCTGGATAAGCAGATAACAAATACCTACATTAAAGTGGAAGTTATACAAGTTTTTTGGGTTGCATTAGGGTAATGTACCCTTTAGGGGGTAGTATAGTAAGCAGTAGGTTGTAGGTAGTATAATGTTAGTTGTGGACTGTAGTGTCAGGAATAGTTGGAATAGAGATATAGCAGTATTTACAAGATAATTACACTGTAAATATGTGTGTATGTGTGTAAATATATATATATATATATATATATATATATATATATATAGAGAGAGAGAGAGAGAGAGAGAGAGAGATATCTTATTTATAAGCAAGTCATTACTGTTTATTATGGAGGTTCAACTGTTTTGAGGAGGGAAAAAATGTGAAAAAGTGTTGATAAGAGAGAAGATAGAAAGCAGCTTTGTGTTAGAATTTGCCTAGTGAGGAGCGAGAACTTAGCTTGGAGTCCTTGAGATGGACTTTTATCTGATGTACCTGTTACTGAGTATTGGTGTTAGAGACAGAGAATTACATAGACTGGGGGAACTGAGTGGAATAAAGGGCTTCCTTTGTTGAGTTACTGACTTTGTGAGAAGCTAGTGAGGGTTTGTTTGTTGAACACTAGCTTCTGATTGGGGTAGGTAGATAAGATTGGCTGATACTTTTATGCTGGGCACTGTTTGGGTTTATGCTGAGGAGATAAGGTAATTCCAGTCAGGTAAGTTTTTTGAGGGCTGTGCAGTAATGGCTCTTATAAGGGAGGTTGCAGACAAACCTGGCAGTTTCATTGTACCACTGTTGTAGCATGGAAGTTGCGTTGGCATGGATATGTTTATGGGAGGTATAAAACAGCGTTGATAGTAGACAGCTGTACATTGCTTTCTACTAGGATTATTGACATATTGTTATAAATTAACATAATATTTTAAGTTTTTGATGTGTCTTCTTGTATATGCAGTTGAAAGTTAGGTACTCGCCTACAATGACATCTAGCAGCTTAGTATACATAACTCTATGAATCTGTGGGTTGTTTAAGGAATTGATTTTGACGTGCATATTGGTGTCCAAATAAGCTTTTGTTATTTGTAAGTTATTGCTTGATTTAGTTTACTTTATGTTTGTAGTTATAAGTTATGTGAAGCCATATACGTTTATTGAGTGCTGACATGTGCTCATGGTGATTGAATTTAGTCATTGTTAAAATCACCAAAAATATTTGTTTCCTGGATGATGTTACTAACAACCAAGGAGAGTATATCTGCAAATGTGAGAATGCTATTGACTGAGACAATGTAGACTGCAATGAAATATGTACTTTTCTGCCTAAGTCTGAGGCAATAATTAGTTCAGTATTATTGAACTGGGGAATGGTGTATTAGTAAGGACTAAGTTAAAAGTGTATTCATGTGAAAACTGGCTGTCCCACCACCTTTTTTACCTTTCCTATCATCTTTAGTATACTGTAGCCTGGAGAAGTATTTCCTCATCTTTGGTTTGTGGTTTTAGCCACGTTTACTTACGGAGAAGACATCTGGAGTGTAATCATAAATCCATGTATGTAGGTCTCTGAATGTATTGCACATACATCTTAGATTAATACTGAGAAGTTGTGGAGGAGCTTTACTGTATGGGTATGGCTTGGGCTATGAGTGGATTAATGTGATTCTTGAACCAGGGTTAGGCTAAATGTACCCACACAAACATATAGTGTGCAGTAGGTTTGGGGTGATAGGTAAACATTTGTATTTGGCTCATTGCAAAGTTGTAATGTGGGTTGTGGTTGAAGCAGTTTCAGATAGGTAACTTTGGAAAAGTGAAGATGTATGAAGATGTACAGTGAAGGGGGAAATGCTACTGTGCACTCATAGGTTTCTTGTGTAAATGTGAAGCAGTTGGTGTGTAAGAGGAGAGTGGAATGAAGGGGAAGTGGTAGGATATTAGGTATCAGAGAGGTATGAGAGAGAGAAGTGTAGCTTAGTATAGTTATATTCAACCCCCCCCCGCACTTCCACTGAATAGCAAAAAAAAAAAAATACTTTACTTTAATAAGCTGATGGTATCGGCATATTACGGGCAGATTCACACATCCCAGCTTACTAAAAATAAAACAAATTACTTTAATAAGCCAAAGACTTCACTGGCTTATTGCAGTCAGATTCACCCTCCCCCTCCCCAGCTCCTCCATTGAAAGGCAAACAAATTAATCAAATAAATAAACATATCAGTTATTTTTACTGTCAAACCTACCACGTGGCCAGATGCATGACACAACCCATCCTTTCCTACCCCAGCTATTTAAATCTCATTTCTGTGGACTGCCCCTGACCCTCCTGCACATTTTACTAAAAAAAATGACTTCTTTTAAACTTTTCTTTTTTTTTACTTTTAAGTGTAACAAATGACTTACTACAGTTTAGACTGCACACAGAGTGCTACAGCACTCATGTTTGACCACAAATGCATAAAAGAGAGATCTGAAAACTAATCACACACCCCAACACTTTGCACCCAGGGCAGTTGCCCTGTTACTACTATGCTACTGATGAGAGACACAGTAGTGACATTGCCAAATGAACTAAGGTTGATATATTTCCAGCCATGTAGTATATTGTCTTGGATAAAATCACAGACTTAATAATCTACTTAATAATTCGGTTAAATAAGAGGTACCACATCATTATAAATTTTATTTAAAGTACATAAGGGTTATATATTATTATGACAGCTACTAGGTAGGGCAGGACCAGCTCGAATGTCACACTGATGTAGGAAGGGATGTGAATTTAACATGTGTACCAATAACACTTTGTTTTACAGCACAATAAACCACTCCCATGCCTGATAAAAAGTATATATATATTTAGAAAGCTTGTGAGGAAATTATTACACTATTTTTGTTTTACTTGGATCGCATGTCTGTGTACTTAATAAAGGATTTTCGACTGGAAACAGACTGCCTGCCTTGCTTGGATTACTTTTGAATACTTAGTAATGCTGTACAATTATATATTTTCTGTTATTACTTTTTGTTTTGTTTTGACTTAAGATGAGTTTACGTTCGTTATTTCTAATACTATTGTCTGATCTGATTAATATACAGTGATTAACTAGAAATATATGGACTGAAAATCTTCCACATAGAGAAGTTTCTTACACTGTTTTGTTTATTTAATTACCAGATTAACTAACATTGTTTGATTTGGAATGGTTGCTCCTTGAGAACAGAGATGATAATATACAAAAAGATTTTTGGAATGCGTGATAGAGCATGTGTTTATGTGTTGCAGTGGTTGGATGCTACAGTATATTATATATCTTTGTATATTATTGCATGTATGGAATATTAAGTGCATGCTGTTTTGATGAGGAAGTCTGCAGAGGTTTTGTAACTTTAAGGGGTGGGGCAAAGTGAGTGAATAGATGGTGTGGATGGTTTGTAGTAAAAATGTAACCCTGGTGGTGGCTGGGGAATTGGGGGTGAGAAAGGAGCAAAGCTGGTTAAACCTCCAGTGTCATCAGGAGTCAGTCTGCAGAAGTTCAGAAACTCTGACTCACTGACCCAGGATTCAGATAATATAAGTATCCCATATAATAACATACAGTAAATGCTGTCTTCCTTAAAAAGTTATTTGAAACAAGAATTCCAACACATAAAGGAAATCTCATACTACAGAAACCAACAAATGTAAATTGTCAGTTGTGTGGGTAGGGGGTGAATCAGGGATTACAGAGCAACCAAAAATGCTGCAAATGAGAGGCAGAACTTAACAAATGCTTCCCTATAAAGGGAAATGAAAATAGCTGGCTTACTTGTATGTATAATTATATTATAATTAATAATTAATTAATTAATTATTATATTGTAATAATGTATAATTTATAAGTTTTAGTATAGTATGCCATTTTTCTGTAGGTTTTCTTACACAAGGGGATTCCCTTTTTAGCTGTGCAAAACAGCAGCCAATAATTGAGGTAAACAACTGAAATGAGGGAAAGCTGAAACTGGGAACAGAAGTTCACAGGGGATACAAACTATGTTATGCTTTCTGATCTAGAACAGACATCCCAGAGAATGAAGTTAAAAGGGCCTTAGAAAGCCATGCTAATAATAAGGCCATGGAATATGATGGAATTCCAACTGAATAGCTTTAAATTCTGCACACTGATGGATGGTATTACAGTGTCATTTGGAATTTGCCAGCAAATATGTAAAATATGACAGTTGCTGTTGGATTGGAAAAGGTCAATTTATATTCTAATCCCAAAAAAAAGGCAATGCTAAGGAGTGCTGAAATTATTGTTGCACTTGATTTTCATACTGTTTCACTTTTAGTTGTGAGAAAGGGATAGGTTTTGGACAGGCAAGCTCTAGCCACCACAAGGGGCCTAGACAGCTATAAATTTACACAGACTGTAGAGAGGAAAATTCTGAGCATATCAAAACTATCCTGTCTTGTTTGTGATTTGTTGTGGAGTTGACTGGTAAGAGCAGTTTTATTTAAAATTTATATTGCATTTGTTACCACATTTTTAATGTGATAAAAAAACAACAACAACATCAAAAAACAACATCTCCAAACTTTCTACCTGTTACAACATCATAGCTAGATTCATTACATGCACTCCCTTTAAAACTCACCACTGTCTTAACCTCAAACAACTAGGATGGCTAGAATTGCAGAACCACATAATCTGTCAACAGTTACTTATCACTCAAAGAATCCTATACCACCCCAATGATACCCCTATCCTCACTAATCTGATTTCACCTTATAAAAATCTAGCTACACTACGTTCTGCTAATAAACTCCTGGTCTCCTTGATTAAATTGAACAACAAAGCTGGTGACTCACTTTTCTCAAACATTACAGGTAAAAACTGGAATCAGCTCCCTCCTGAACTATCTAACCTAGCTTCTACTTCTCTATTTAAAAAACATATTAAAGAACATCTTAAAACTCAGTGGCTTTGTCCTTGTGCTAATCCAGACTGAAATCTTTCCCCACTCCCCTAACTTAGGCCTCCAACCTAGGCCTCTAAATCTTGTTACTTTTTTTTGTCATAGAAAGAGGATAAATTATAAGGACTTTACTCTGTTGTGCTATACCCACTTTGTGTTTAGTATACCTGTCCTGTTTTACTTAGTTTAACTTTCAGCATAATGTCTATTCTATAATTATATTACTATATTATTTATTTTAACCAATGCTACCACTGTACTGTTTCCATGCATGTCTTTGTTATATATTGTTAACTTTGCTTACTGTTCATGCTTGGAGCTTTTCTCCCTGGGCCTCTACTGAAAATGGACAAATATCCAGTTAGACTAGCCCAGTCAACAAATGTAAAATAAATAAAATAAAAATTTTAACTGTGTGTAGGTAGGAAGAGACTGCTTATTAACAAGCTTTACTTTGATTCATATTTTGTTGTTTTTACCTTCAGTTTCACTTTTGGTTGTGAGAAAGGGATAGGTTTTGGACAGGCAAGCTCTAGACACCACAAGGGGCCTAGACAGCTATAAATGTACACAGACTGCAGAGAAGAAAATTCTGAGCATATCACAACAATCGTGTCTTGGTTTGTGATTTGTTGTGCAGTTTTATTTATTTTTACTCTTAAAAGGAGGTGCGACTGCGAGCTATAGTGAGCAGAAGCTACTGGACATAAAGAAATTACAACGTCTGTCTGGCTGGTAGAACTTGTATGGTCAGAACAACTTTATTGTATTTTATTATTTAGTTGGATATTGCTGGCATAATTTTTGTCATGTAAGTTGATTTAAGTTCCTTTGCATTCTTTGCTACTGACTTTGTGAAATTTATTTCCTTTGCAATATTTTATTCAATTAAAGCCGAATATGGATTCTTTAAATGAGTATACAATTAACGATTTGCTAATGCACAAGTATCTTGTACAGTGTAATAAATGCTATGCATATTTAAAGGTAACAGCTGAAAACACTGGTGATCGTTGTTCCTCGTGTCAAAAGTTGGATGACCTGCTTACCATTGTTAGAAGCAAATCTCACCTTAATGATGATTGCATATATGCAATTGGCATGGTTTGGAGCACTGTTGTATCATATATTAATGATGGGACTGATGAACTAAATAATGTTAGACATAGAACAAATAGAACAGATTTAGGAAATGATGCATCTATTTTCTGCAAAGAACATTCAACTCCTATGAAACATGATGAAGCCCCTGAGAACTATGGAATCGTGGATGCAAGTACTCAGCAATCTGAGGATTCATTTTGTTTAGAAGGAAACTAAAAAAGTAAGGAAGAAGTTCTCAACAAATAACAAAGAAGAAAAAGAAACTGAATAATGACTGTAAAAGAAAGAGAATACGTAGCAAAAACGATTCTGCTTTGTTATGTAACACACTGGTGACAGGGAATGAAGATATCTATCAGAAAACCCTCAGTCTACAGAAAAAGGCATCACCTTTCCAATGGAAAAGATAAAAAAAAAAGAGGCAAGGGGCAGGTGAAAAGGAAGAAATCAAAACTGAACGTGGAAGGATTGAAGAACATTACTGTAAGAAAAAAGAAGAGAAAGACAGATGTTGACTACATGGCTCAAGCTGTGGCTTTACAATGCCAGCTGGATGAGAATTTAATACACAATGAAAACAGTGGAATTAATAAGACTAAAAGTGATGAAGATCTATCCTTTGTAACAATTGATAGAGCAGAATTACTGTATTAGAAGCTGAAGATTCTTCAGAGATGCTCAGCAAAGATATTCTTGTAATTGTAGATTCAGTTATTAGAGTTATATTTTCAGAGATGATAATGAAAATTGAGTAGTGCTATGCTTGCCAGGAGCAAAAATAGGAGATGTGAAACAAGCCTTGGAACGCCTTAATGTAAGGAAGTGTTGATCTGTTTTTATTCATGTTGGTACAAATGATGTCACCAACAAAGATTCTCTGACTGTTAGTCGGGAACTGACAGCCCTACTAGATAGTATAGCTTGTACTGGTGTTAGGACATATTTTTCACAAATCACCTATAGAAAGGGTAGTCAGGTCACTGTGAATGAAAATATTTTGTGGATAAACACCTACATGGAAAAAATGTCCTGTTTTAAAAAAATTAAAATGTATAGAGCATCTGAGCCTTCTTTTGGGCACACGTGTTCAGACAGGATGGTGTGCATTTGTCTAGATCAGGGAAGAGAATTTTTGCAGCAGATATTTTGCAATATTTGACAAACACTAGCCAGGATTTTTGCCAGATCAAAAATGTAACAGTTCACAGATTGCAACATTTGACGCACCTCTGATGGTTGCTAATGCTAGGAGCATTAATAATAAACTTTTTTTTATTAGAAAATGCGCTACATTCCCACAAGATTGATGTTGTTATAATTTGTGAAACATGGTTAAAGAACAATGACTGAAAACCAGGTCTGTCAGGGTATAAATGTTTCTACTGTAACAGACATTCTAACAAAAAATCAGGTGGAGGTGTTATGATAGGGATTAAAGATAGCTATGAGACTTGTCATTATTACATGTTCAGTGATAACACCAGTACTATAGACTGTGTAACTGTGACAATAAAGACAACCCTGGAACATATAACAATTGTTGGAGTGTACAGACCAAAGTCAAGTGCAGATGATCTAGAGGAATTCATACATTTCTTACATGAAACACAGGAGGGAAGAATAATATTAGCTGGGGACTTAAATTTACCAGAAACAGACTGGAATAATATTGATTCAACAACATTAGTAAAGAAATGATTCACAGAGTATATTCAGGAACAACAAATGCTTCAGATTGTAAAAAAAACTACCAGGGGATGGAATGTACTAGATATTGTTTGTGTTCCCAAACAAATTACTGTAACTTCAACTCAAGTTTTACCACAATTGATGTGCAGTGATCATGGAGTCATAAAGGTTAATTTGTTGCTAAGTAATTCTGCCAAACTGAAATCTAAGCAATGCACAGAAGGTTAATTACAGATTATAGGGAAGCAAAACAGTTACTATATAAAACTAAATGGAGTGAGGTGTTCAGTGGAAAAACTGCAGCTGGAATGTGGAAAGTTTTGAAAGAGAAATTGTTTGAGTGCAAAAAGTCAAAAAACATTTATCAGGATCTAGGCACGCAACATCAGGGGGTATATTTCCATAAGAACAAGATACCTGATTAAGGTGAGAGACAAAAAATATAAGAAATGGAAGAGAGGCCGAACTACAACTTTGAAAATTGAAATAAATGAGCTGGACAAACAGATTAAGCATAGTGTTAGACAAGATCAAGAAAAATGTGAAGAAAATTTATATAAAGACATTGTGCATAATAGGAAACCTTTTATAGATACATAAGATGTGGAAGGAGTAAAGATACACAAACTGATAAACTGTGTGCAGATTCTAAAATGTATTCTCAGACACAACAGATTATAGATATATTTACAAAATCTTATGCAAAACAGGTTGACTCCACAAAAGGGATGGTAAGTTGTCCTAGTGACATCCAGGTAACCCCAGATACTGGAATCAAATTAGATTATATTGAAAAAGAACTGTGCAAACTGGATCCAAGCAAAGTTCAGGGAGGAGATGGAATAAGTAAAAACGAAGAAAGTAGACACGAGCATAAGGAGATGAGGTGCATGGCAAAGAGAGAGGTGGCAAAGGCTAAGGATAAGGCATATGAAGAGTTGTATAAAAGGTTGGACACTAAGGAGGGAGAAAAGGACCTGTACCGATTGGCTAGACAGAGAGACCGAGCCAGTAAAGATGTGCAGCAGGTAAGAGTGATAAAGGATAATGAGGGAAACGTACTCACAAGCGAAGAGAGTGTGTTGAGCAGATGGAAAGAGTACTTTGAGGGGTTGATGAATGAAGAGAATGAGAGGGAGAGAAGGTTGGATGATGTGTGGATAGTGAATCATGAAGTGCAGTGGATTAGCAAGGAGGAAGTAAGGATAGCTATGAAGAGGATGAAGAATGGAAAGGCTTTTGGTCCAGATGACATACCTGTGGAAGAATGGAGGTGTTTAGGTGAAATGGCAGTGGAGTTTTTAACTAGATTGTTTAATGAAATCTTGGAAAGTGAGAGCATGCCTGAGGAATGGAGAAAACGTATTTTGGTACCGATTTTAAGAATAAGGGTGATGTGCAGAGCTGTAGTAACTACAGAGGGATTAAACTGATCAGTCACAGCATGAAGTTATGGGAAAGAGTAGTGGAAGCTAGGTTAAGAAGGGAGGTGATGATTAGTGATCAGCAGTATGGTTTTATGCCAGGAAAGAGCACTACAGATGCGATGTTTGCTCTGAGAGTGTTGATGGAGAAGTACAGAGAAGGTCAGAAGGAGTTGCATTGTGTCTTTGTGGATTTAGAGAAAGCATATGACAGGGTGCCTAGAGAGGAGTTGTGGTATTGTATGAAGAAGTCTGGAGTGTCAGAGAAGTATGTAAGAGTGGTACAGGATATGTACGAGGGTAGTGTGACAGCGGTGAGGTCTGTGGTGGGAGTGACGGATGTGTTTAAGGTGGAGGTGGGATTACATCAAGGATCAGCTCTGAGCCCTTTCTTATTTGCAATGGTGATGGACAGGTTGACAGACGAGATCAGACAGGAGTCCCCGTGGACTATGATGTTTGCAAATGACACTGTGATCTGTAGTGAGAGTAGGGAACAGGTGGAGGAGACCCTGGAGAGGTGGAGATATGCTCTAGAGAAAAGAGGAATGATGGTCAGCAGGACTAAGACAGAATATATTTGTGTGAATGAGAGGGAGGATAGAGGAATGGTGAGGATGCAGGGAGTAGAGGTGGTGAAGGTGAATGAGTTTAAGTACTTAGGATCAACAGTTCAGAGTAATAGTGAGTGTGGAAGAGAGGTGAAGAAGAGAGTACAGGCAGGATGGACTGGGTAGAGAAGAGTCTCAGGAGTGATTTGTGAAAGACGAGTACCAGTAAGAGTGAAAGGGAAGGTCTACAAGAGGGTAGTGAGACCAGCTATGTTATATGGGTTGGAGACAGTGGCATTGACAAAAAGGCAGATGTCAGAGCTTGACATGGCAGAGTTGAAGATGTTAACATTTGCACTGGGTGTGACAAGGATGGACAGGATTAGGAATAAGTATATTAGAGGGTCAGCCCAGGTTGGAAGGTTTGGAGACAAAGCCAGAGAGGCAAGATTACGTTGGTTTGCACATGTACTGAGGAGGGATACAGAGTATATTGGGAAAAAGATGCTAAGGATGAAGCTGCCATGTAACAGGAAAAGAGGAAGGCCTAAGATAAGGTTTATGGATATGGTGAGAGAGGACATGCAGGTGGTTGGTGTGACAGAGCAAGATGCAGAGGACAGGAAGAAATGGAAACAGTTGATCTGCTGTGGCAACCCCTAATGGGAACAGCCGAAAGAAGAAGAAGACCTGAGAATACTTAAGCAAGAACTTACACTGCCACTACATCTATTATTCACTAGGTCATATAAATATGGGGAGATTTCTCAAGACTGGAGACATGCACTTATTAAACCTGTCTTTAAGGGAAAAGGGAGTAGGACAAACCCAGAATCATATAGACCCTTAAGTCTACTTTCATGTTGTGGAAAAATAATGGAGAAGGTGATACTGGATAAATTATTGTCAGAACTGGATAGGTTGGGATTTGAAACCATATATCAGCATGCATATGTTGAAAATAGATCTAGTACAATCTGTAACATGATGTTCTATAACAATATACCAGCTATGAATGAAAAATTGTGCTGTGATGTGATTTATATAGATTTAACTTCAGCATTTGACAGGATCATGCACAAAACACTGATCAATAAATTAGTACAACTAGGTATTGATGTACTATTGATAGGATGGATAGCTGTATGGCTTACAAATAGGACATGGCATGTATCACACACCAACTGGACAGGTGAAATCCTTGGTTACAGTCAAGGTGTACCACAGGGCTCTGTCCTAGGCCCTTACTTGTTTAGATTGTATCTTTCAGACCTTACTTTTTCATCTGAGGTGTTCTACAGTCTATATGCTGACGACCTAAAATTGGGTAAATAGATTACAAGTGTTACAGATAAGGCATGTCTGCAAAATAATTTGACTAAATTGACCATTTAGGCACAGGAGAATAATATGGGAGGCATAAACTGAAAGGTGAATATTTAATACAGTGCACAGTGATTGAAACTGTAAACTGATTTAAGGACCTGGGTGTATGGGTAGATTCAGCTATAAGTTTTTCTAATCATATCAACCAATTGGCTAATGATAGTTTTAGAACTATAGGTTGTATAAAAAGATTTATAAAGTCTAGGAAATCAAACATAATGAAGTAATTGTTTATTAGTTACATTAGACCCAAACTTGAGTATGGAATAATAATATGGAAACCCTACAGGAAAACAAGCATGAATAATATGGAAAGAGTACAGAGGAAATATACTAAGAGCATCCATGGATGTGAAAGTCTAAGTTATTATGAAGACTAAAATATCTAAACTCGTACAGTGTCTCTTAAAGATATCAAAGAGGAGATCTTATTCAGGTATATAGGGCATTTAGTGACCACTACCTCTGGGAATGTTTGGGGTTAACAAAAGGTACTAGAGAATCATCATACAACCTATGTAGGAGATTCTGTAGGAATGAGAAATGTACTACTAATTGGTTCTCAGACAGAGTAGTTGATGCATGGAACAGACTACCAAATTACATTAAAGCAAGTACTATTTTAGATATTTCTAAGAACAGTCTGGACATTTATTATGGGAACAAGTGTTTTGGCATATTGGCAAGCTAGAAGGGCTTTAATGCTCGTGCTTGAAACATTTGTATATATGTATGTATGTATGTATGTACTGGCAAGGTAATGTTTAACATTCTGCAAGCTAGGTTCCAGCAATAAGTAATCTACAATACAGCAACAGATCCTCATCCACATAAAACAAAGATCATCCCTGTCGATATTCAAGAGTATCTTGGATCTATGGATGAGAAATACAACATTCATCCCAGGACTACCCCTGTTCTACTAATTGACAGAGGCCACTCCTAAATGCTTTATCCCATGCATGGGTCTCCTCAAATTATCTACTGTATCATCAAAGTTATTCTCATTAGGAGTAATATATAATTGGCCATGGGATGGGTAAAGACAGTCTCTAAACAAATGGGATAGTTTAGTTTGAGCACAAACAGGGAAGTAGTTAGGCTTAAAAAGACCCACAAGGACAGCTAGCCTAGTGTTTACCAATATACTTATATGAACGGAGAACTGCTATATGCACAACAGGCATAGGCTATGCAGATCTGATTGCCAACATCTACTGGATATTGGAAAAAGCAAGGTAGTTCCAAAATATATTTAAATGACTACTCTATAGCTGTTAATCATGTCCTATAACAGTCCGTGGCAACTTCTTACATATATGTAGATATCACGTCACCTCATGTGCCTTCTCAGGAATTTGTATGTTGAACAAAAATCAAATGTTAGGACTGAATATGGAAAATTATTTTTTTTAAGATTGAGAGCTGTATATTGTTATTGTCCTGATTCAATGTATGTGTTGAAGGTAGCATGCAAAATACTGGATCTGATGCATCAGATGCTGGAGTCTGAAGTGAAGTGAGAAATATTAACAATCTCAGACCTGCAGACAATAATACTTTAATGGCTGACAGGGATGAGTGGTTGATAAGCCTGGTAATGAGGGTACAAGTAGAGAAATAAACAAACAAATAAATAAATAAAATGATGTCACTTAGCCCTAGCAATTTTTTGTTATTAGATGGGGAAGAATTCTAGATGGTATTAGATTTTATAAAATTGGGCTCAAAAGTCTCTGCAGATAGTGATGCAGCCATGAAATTTAAATATGCTTGCTTTTTGGAAGGAAAGTTAACGGATGTCTTGATATGATTTTAAAAAGTAAATACATCATATTGTCTACAAAGATTGAATCAGTCAGTGCTTCAAGAAATAAACCTTATGATTATAACAAAATCAAGGCCTGATTATTAAACTAAAATTCAAATAACTTGTGAATTTTCAGGAACTTAAAGAAGCAGTTCTTGAGAGACAGGCCTGGTGTGCTAAAGTACTTGATGTTATACATGAGTCAAAATTGTCTAAATGTCTGAACAGCAGAAACAACAACAAATGCTTGCTTGCTTGTCAGCCTGTTTGCAAATAGATAGTATCATAAAATGATGTACAAGGCTTCTATACATTTTTTTCAGACCCTGTATGAATGACTGAAAATCTTTCTTGTTTCTGGCATACAAATGAAAGTGCTCCATATTAGCATTCTAATGCAAACAGTACTAAACGAATAAAGCTGCGATGGTGCAGCGGTAGCGTTGTTGCCTGACAGCAAGAGGTTCTCTCGTTCGATTCTTGGCTGGAGCACCTTCTGTGTGGAGTCTGCATGTCCTCCCCACAGTTGAGTAGCATTTGAAAGACATGTGTGAATGGGTGTACCATTGTTGAAGGTTGGGCATTGAGCTGGCACCTTGGCACTGTAAAAATCTACTGCCAATCATTAGTGGACCAGAGTTCTGCTGTGGTGACCCCTAACTGGGAAAAGCTGAAAGAAAAACAACAACTAAATGAATAAATCATACTAAATGTTACATATTTACCTCACTTTTCAGACAATCTGCAGACTGTTCTTTGCAGCATTTTGAAACAGTATTTATAAGATGTGAAGAAACACGACGTATCTCATTTAATTCAGCACTTGGTATCTTCTGGGCCAATACTGCCACACTTCTAAAATGTAAGAAAAAAAGTACAGAAGCATAAAGTAGAGCTATATTCATTGTACTGAAAAATTGTTAAACCGTTACAATAGTTTCATCTACAAAGCAACAGAGACCATTTCACTTCATTCAGCATCTAGTACCTTCTAGGAGAATACTACGACTCTAAAAATGTAAGAAAATATTATGTAAGCTAATGTTGAGTGACATTCACAGCATGGAAATGTTAATACAGTACAATCATTTTATCTAAATATGCAGATTTGATTACTTCAATTTTTAATACACATTTTCATAAAGACAAGTTCTACTAGGCTTAGTAGGTACATTCTTTTCAGATAAAATCTTAAGAGATAAATTGTAATAAGAATATATTATAAAAACAACAGTAATAATTCAGAGACCCAGCTTAAAAGATGCAAACCAATTCTGTGCATCTTTTTTATGTGTTTCTGATTCAGAGACCACCGTATCTCCATTATAGCAGGAAAGCACAAGCAGATAGTGCTATGTCAGTCTTGCTGGGGATGTCTACATGCAAATGCCGAAGTCTTGGGGCCCTTCTACTGCTAATTATTTCTGTGATCTTTCCCTTGTTCTTTGCCAGTACAAGACTCTGAGGTAGAATGTGTTAAGGAATGCTACCCTGCTAATTGTTTGTTTGTGTCTTTTGGCTTTTCCCGGTTAGGGGTTGCCACAGCGGAACTCCGGTCCGCTAATGATTGGCAGTAGATTTCTATGTACTGGCTTACCGGGCCTAATGCACAACCTCCAACGAAGGAACGCCCATTCACGCATGCTACCCTGCTAATGAGGCACTGAATTGAAAAAAATATACACCAACTTTTGATGGCATTCATGGATGCATATCTGTGCAAGACAGAGGCTGTTAGTGCCACAGAAGGTAAGTACTGTAAATCTGAGTATGTGCATGCAGGAGCTTGTGTGTATGTTCATTTTTGTGTGTGCATGTGTATGCTGTTAAGTGCCTGTTCTACTGCATGACATTGTTAAGTAGCAGGAACAATAGCATGGTTCTAACTATGCTATGTTCAATTCAGAGACATGATAATGAGTCTCTAATAAGACTTTATTCACTGAAGCTTTCGAGTGTCTCTGAATTGCAGAATATCACCATTTTCCACATAGCACTGGTGGTAATTTCTTTCTGAATGCCATCCATTGTAACAGACATTTACAGGTGAGACTGATCAGCAGTACTGACGTCAAAATGACAGCCGCTAATCCTAACGGCAAGTACTAAACTAAGCAATCTCCTCATTAAATGAAGTTTAAACATGGCCACACTTAAGAAAAATGCTGCACCCTCCTCAGAAGATTAGTACATGCCATATATTTACAACAGACGAGAAAAACAACTTATACTTGTTAATCATCCGAGCAGCTAATGAGATAAAAGAATTTAGGTTAGACATTAACACCTTCAAGTGAAGTCATGCTTATTTTGACTAAATACATGCAGTACAAAAAATGTAAAACAAGCCTAACAATGTTGTTGCTGTTGTGTCTTTCGGCTTTTCCTGGTTAGGGGTCGCTACAGCGGAACTCTGGTCCGCTAATGTTTGACAGTAGATTTTTATGTGCCGAGTTGCCAGCTCTGATGCACAACCTTCAATGAAGGTACACCCATTCACGCATGTCTCCACACAGAAGACGCTCTAGCTGAGAATTGAACAGGACAACGTCTTACTGTGAGGCGACAACGCTACAGCAGCACCACCACCGCAGTATATAAAACAGTTCTATCATTAATAAAGAGTTGTAAATGGTAAAATTCAGAATCATCACACATTAAAGTAACCTTTATAAGAAGTGGTAGCACATGGACTGCCCCTCATCTGTCACACATACCATTATAAGAAATGGTAGTACATGTACTGCCTCTCAGCATCTGTCACACATGTCATTATATAAAGTGGTAGCACATGTACTGCCCCTCATCTGTCACACATACCATTATATGAAGTGATAGTACATGTACTGCCTCTCATCTGTCATACATACCATTATATGAAGTGGTAGTACATGTACTGCCCCTCATCTGTCACACATACCATTATATGATAACAACAGAATAGACAAAGTGGTCCAAGCATCAACACTCTATATCAAAATATCACAGGAGGTATCTTGAAGAAGTGTTTAAACTCCAAATCATGCTCTGCAAATACCCTATAAAGCAAGAAAACCAAATTGTTTATATCTGTTTATCAGGGTAGTCATAACTCATTTTTAGTGGAAGTTGGGTGAGAAATGCTCCAGTGGAAGATTACATAATTTTATTGTGTTAATACATTTCTTTGATTAATTACTGCAATGATTAGGACACAGAAAAAAAATAACATGCATACTAAAAGTGATAATACATGTAAACAAATACCATGAAATTCTTCTGATTTGGCAATGTTAAAATTGCAGAAGTGAAAGGAAATTATTAGCTCTCATTTTAGACTGAAGCCCAATGCCTTTAGCCTACCATGCTGGCATCACCACTGCTGGACCATCAGCAGCCTCTGCAAAATAAATTTCAGTTTGCCCAAATCCTACAGAATATGCACAAAACCTTCTGAATTGAAATCCACTGCGTACATATTATCTAAAAATCTTGCACATTAGACTTTCTGAAATGCACACTGACTTGCTCAGTGTATCCCAGGTTTATGCCATATGCATTAGCTTTCTGAATCACATATCGGTTCTGTAGCACAGTGGGATGAAGGTAAGCTATAAATATATATAACCTGGGCTGGACACATAGACCTGGTACAAGAGAAGCTAAATTAGGGAAAAAGAAGTGACAAGGATGAGACTGCTCTTTTCTGTAAGGCATGAGTGTAATTGGAGGATAAGTGGTTGTGGGGGTGGGGTCCACTGCCTCTATCAGACAAAATGAAAACAGCGGTAGTTCCAAATCTCCTTTTAGCAAGTTGGCTAGAGTTTGTTATATGAGTATTTCTACCATGTTATACACCTACTTACATACCAATGTAACTGAGCAGATCCTGAGTGTTAGGGTGCACATGTCAAGTGCACAGTATGATGTCCACTGCACATTCACTCTTCCCCATAGGCTATGAGGGTTCAAGCCTAGTGACCAAGAAGGATCTTTTGTCTGGAGAGACAGGACACACACACACACACACTCACACACACACACACACACACACACACGCACACACACACACACACACACACACACACACACACACACACACACACACACACACACACACACACACACACACGGAATACTATAAAAGAGATGCCCTCAAACTGTGTACATCCGGGACAAACAGAACAAAGGCATGCATAGCAGATCTGAAGTCAGTGGCTGCTGCCCAAGTAATGCTAGGCCCTAGGAAAAGCACTGGTGAACTGCAATTCCTGAACTCACTTTTCTACTTTTATGTATTTCCATTAAGTCTGAGAGCATTTTTTCAATCTCTTCAACCTTTACACTGCCAAAAGAATGAAATAATGAATAGCAAACCATTAAATGTGAATTATATAAATACAAATTCTGCAGCAGAAGGGTACATTGCTAAATGTAATATTTTTACTATATAAACTCTGTAACTTCAGTTTTATTCTTCTTTTATCATTTGTTCAGACTATGGATTTTCCCCAGAAAATTTAATTAGATAATCAAAGATGGAAGGCATTAGGCTTAATACATTCATTTTATATTATGAAAAAAAAGTATAAACTTAATTTACCCTTTTTTCATTTTGTTAACTGAATGATAACACTGATCCAAAAGGATCATGCACTGTCTGAAGAAAAAGCCCAAGCTGAACAGTGAAAATACACCACTTGCAAACTATAGTTAACATTAAGATAGTTTTACAAATTAAATATGAAAAACATTAAATTTGAAGATGGCTATGATGAAATTTGTGCGAAGAAAGTGCCATTAGAGTGTAAAAAACCATCATTGTAAAACTATGCACAAGTTGCAGTTTATTAATGTTCACAGAATGGGGTACAGACTGTCAATTTTACTACTTTGAAGGGGGGACATTATGGGCAGGCAGAAATGTTCCTGGGAATTCAGTAAAGGAACTATTGAGAACCATACTGTTCACATTAAAAAGGTCCTACTCCCACAATGCTATTTTGCGATTTAGAAGCACATTCAGCGCATTGAGGAAAGACCTCATTGTCAGCTAATCTGCATTTCTCTGAACTGTAGTTAGTATTGCAATGAGCAGATAAGTGCTGGTCTGCACATCATGATAATGAACTGCTACTTGTGTAGGCATTGCACACAAGTACATAAAACACAGACCCGTACACTCGGTCCCTGTACCTGTGTCTGAATTGTCTGACTCCCATGGTTTACTCCACCCTCTGATACCTGTAATAGATGAAGTACCATTATCGTATATCTTGTATGCCCAGTGACTAGTGTGCCTCACCCCCCCATCACTTTATTAGTTTAAGTAACATTATGGAGTACTTGTAATTGTATGTATGATGTATGTGGATACTCTACAAAAGGGCCTTACAGAAACAGATGCTTGGTGGCAGAGCCATGGGCTCAAGCTCAATGCCAAGAAATGTACAGTTATCCCCTTTGTGAAAAGACATGTACCCGTGAATTACCACATAGGTGGCAGTACATTAAACACGAAAGTGTGATAAGAGACTTAGGGACATAGGTGGACAGTGGTCTCACCTTCGATAACCACATCGCCACAACAGTCAGGAAATGCTTCTATGTGGCACACCTCATCACTATAGGTTCATAGGTTCATAGGTAGGTACTAGGCTATTGGCCCTAGGGCCTATATAGGCCTAGCCAAAAAGGTACCCTGGCTTTCACCACCCAAGAAAATTATTTTCCTGTGCCCCTGTCAAGCAGAGCCACAGAAGTGATCCCCAGGGTGAATTTCCTATTTCCCATCCAGTCATCAAGATTTTTCTTGAAGAGTGCTAATGAGGAGCTCTGTTTGACATAGATAGGTAGTGTGTTCCAGAGTATGAGAAGTCTCTGGGACAGGAATCTATCCCTCCAGCATGTTCTGTTTACTGTGTTGACAAGCTTTAGGTCCCTACAGCGTGCAGTTCAGAGGGATTGGGTTTTCTTTAAGTGGAGCATGTCCAACAGCTCTGGGTTTGACAGCTTCGTATGTTAGTCAGAGATCACCTCTGAGTTGGCGATATGCGACGGAGTAAATTTGGAGTTTTTTGAGACGGTCTGCGTAGGTATCTGTTTGAGGCCAGTAATCCTCTTTGTGAGGTATTTCTGTGGCCTCTACAGTTGTTGTAGATGTCTTGTGACGTACATACCAAAAGGGACATTGTACTCTATAATGAGTCTAATGAGTGATGAGTAGAGAGGAACAATGACCTCTTTTTTTCTGAATGAGAAACCTTTTGTGATGAGGTGTGCCATGTAGAAGGACTTCCTGACAACTGTGGCAATGTGATTATCAAAGGAGAGACTACTGTCCACCTGTGTCCCAAGGTCTCTTATCACACTTTCGGTGTTAAGTAGACTACCATCTATGTGGTAGTTCATGGGTACAAAGTTTTTACCAAAGGGAATGACAATGCACTTTTTGGCATTGAGCTTCAGGTCATGGCTTTGACACCAAGCATCTGTCTCAGTGAGGCCCTTTTGTAGGATGTCCACATCATTAGGAGTTTTGATTATGGCTCCCAGTTTGCAGTCATCTGCAAACTTCATTAGCCAAAGATCTTCTGTGTTAGCCTGTACTTCAGAGAAGTATATACCAAACAGGATAGGACCCAGGATTGAACCCTGTGGTACTCCACTTGTCACTGGTCTGAAGTCGAATTTGGAGTCTGCTACTTTCACAGTGTGGGTTCTGTCCATGAGCCAGTTGGCAACCCATCTTGTGACATAGGGATTTATACCTAGTTTAGTGAGTTCATCTATAATTCCAGAGTGGGGGATGGTATCAAAAGCCTTGACGAGATCTAGATAGGCTGTGTGAACCACCTTACCCTCATCTATGGCTTTGGTTACTGCTTCAAAGAAGTCTATCAGGTTTAGGAGACACGATCTGCCTTTTACAAACCCAAACTGTGTGGGGTCCAGAGTTTGGACATCTCCAATGTCTTTGTTTATGAGTTCCATGATGATACATTCCATGGCCTTGCAGACCAGGCTCGTCAGGCTAATGGGGCAGCAGTTCCCGGGGTCCATCGTGGCTCCACCTTTGTGGAGTGGAATAACCATTTCAGTGCGCCATTCAGTGGGCACAAAGCCTGAGGTGAGGCTACGATTGAACATGGTACTTAGGTGGGGTGCCAGTTCGTTCTGTAGTTCATGTAGAATGCAGCCTGGGATATTGTCAGGTCCCATGGATGCTGTGTTCTTGGCTTTGGAGAGTATGTTTTTTACCTGTGCAGCCGTGATTACAGGAACTTTGCATTCTTCTGGTATAGAGATGGGCCTTCTAGGGGGTGAGAGGGGGGTAAAGTTAGCACTGAACCTATCTGCCAGGATGTTGGCAATATCAGTTGGTTCTATATATTTAGTGCCATTGTGTGTAACTCAGAGCAGATCTGAGTGTTGTCATTGAGATTCTTGACATAGCTATAGAATGTTTTGTGGTTGTCTTTAGAGTTAGTGGCAATGTTGTTTTCGTAATTAGCTTTGGAGGATTTTATGAGAGATCTCAACTTCTTACTGAGGCTGACCAGGGAGCTCCTCCAGTCATGGGATTTTACTCTTTTTTTGCAACAGTTTCTTTCTTCTGTTGTAGAGTTTGTTTATGGCAGAGGACCACCACATTGCCTTCCTTTTTCTTTGAGGATAGCATCTTGGTTCTGTTAGGGATAGCAGGATCCATGCCCTCATGTAAGTGCTTATAAAGTGCATTTGTGTAGGATTCAACAGTCGTATCTCTATTGTCCGACTGCATGAGTGTCATGAAGTTTGCCACTTCTGTCTTAAGAAGTGTGAAGTTGGCTTTGGAGAAGTTTTTTATGGTGGTTTCCGTAATGTGGGGTGGAGGTGGGATGTGGATGTCTAGGGTGATTAGCTTGTGGACGGATATCACCAACGAGGAATTGACCTCTGGTGTGGAGCACCGGTCACCTATGTTAGTAATGACCAGGTCTAGGATACTGCTGCCCCTGGTGGGGGTGTGAATAAGTTGATCCAAGGTGTTGGGATTTATGAATTCCAGAAAACGTTGAGCAAAAGAGTTGGTACATGAGTAGTTTTCCCAGTTAATGGTGGGGTAGTTGAAATCACTCATTATTAGGGTGTTGGGTTGCACCCTAGTATTTTCCAGTGTATCAAGAAATGTGGAGTGGGCATCCTGCGGCATGGTGGGGGGTCTGTAGCAAGCTACAATTTGGATTGCAGTCTTGCCCAGAGTTAGTTGCACTTGGATAATCTCGGATGCATTATGCTGTGCGACTAGCCTAGAGGTGTGGATATCCTTAATGAATATGGACACGCCTACACCTTTAGTGCTTTGGTCCGGGTTAGGTGGCTGAAAGATGTAGTATGAATTATAGCCTGGTAATGCAGGGGTGCTCTCTGGAGCTTTGAACCAGGTCTCTGTCCTTGCACAGATGTCGATGTTCTCCATTTTAAGGAGTGCCTCGAGTGAGTGCATTTTGAGGTTTAGACCTCTAGCATTGAGTAGCATTATCCTCAGATTTTGCTTGCTTGTACCTGTTACGGTGGTGAATATGTCATTTGAACCTTGCCTAAAAAAGGCACTATAGGGGTAGCAAGAGCCCTAGCCAGTATTCGGAATCCCAAGGGCGACAGGTGCAGGCCATCTCTGGCAAAGCATCGTGGTCTGTCGATCATGTCATCCCAGTCAGACAAATACTGGATCCCCTTAGAATGACACCAGAAGCTTAGCCAATTGTTGAAGTCAATCATTTTGTCCTTGTACTGTGGTATCATTCTGGGTGATGGCAGAATGCTACTGAAGGCTAGGGTCATACCTGCCTGGGCTACAAGATCGGAGAGCTCCTCCATGTTTCATTTCATGTAGCCCAGTGAGGTATGTCTCAGGTCATTCACACCAACATGGACAATGACAGAGTCATATTTGTACTTGTTGTGGAGTGACCTGAGAGCGTGCGTTATGTGGCGGATCCTGGCACCCGACAGGTAGCTGACAGTGACTTTCTCCTTGTGTAGCCTGGTGAGTGGAACATCAGTGTGCCTGACTATAGAGTCACCTATGACTAGAGTGTTGAGTACGTTGTTATGCCTTATGGGCTGTGGTTGAGTGGCACACTGAGATTGTGGGCTATGTGTCATTTGGGTTGTGTTGGGGGTGGAGTTTGCTTGCGTTTCTGCTTTGGAGGTCCCTGTTGCTTGGGCAGGTTTATATTGAGAGCCTCTGCAAATGTAGATGTGTGTTTTGCGTTTCTATGTGTGTGTTTTGGTGGTGTCGATTTAGAGGAACTATGTGATGAGTGTGATGTGGTGCAAGTGTTTACCTTCTCTTGACTGTCTATTCCAGTCTTGGGTCTAGAGAGCTTTGCTTCCACTTTGGCTATATAAGTGCATCTCTCACAGGTTGTAGTGTTGGGTGGTAGGAGGAGAGGGCTGTCTGTGTACATGAGGCAATTGCTGCATTGCCCCAAGATGCCCAGATTCATCAGGGAGACAGGAGAAAACACCGGGAGCTGACCCTTAAACATGCCTGGATACGTGGTTATTTATTAAGTACTAAAAACTGCTTTCCTCTAGACAAGTGAGGAAAGTTGAGTGCTGTAGTAATTTGCAGATTATTTAGTGCTTACAAAGAGTTCTGAACAAGTGCTGAGATAAAAAAAACAGATTTGAGTGCTGAAACTAAAAAAACTGTCTAGTTTTAAGAAACAAAATTAATCTAGAAGGCTTCTCTCCAACAAAGAATGGTATGGGGGCTCAGAAGCTTACAAATAGTCCTGATACAGCAAATATGTATGTGGACTAGAGTACTTACAGGAAAGGCAGGAAACAAACTTAGAAATTGTTTTTCCCAAATGCTCTCTTTCTACACTGTAGGAGTGCTTGAAATCAAAATATGACCTCACTGCACTCAGTTGTCTGAGCAAATGAGATGGGCCCAGAAGGAGTATCCAAATACAAATTTACAAGAGGGGCGTGCAATTTCAAAGGCACCAAAACAACAACAGGGATGGGGGATGGTGGAAACTAACTGCAGAGACAGAGAGCCACAATTTTCAGTTCAACTAATATTCAGTAAGAAACAAAAACACAGAATGCAGTACTATATGAAAAAAGTGCAGATAAAAGTGTACTTAAATTCACTTATACATCCAGTTGATTGCAGGCAGATATTAGCCGGCCAAAGCTCAAGTATTTAGCAGAACAAAAACAAAATGTACCACTTATATAAAGCAGGACAGCCCCTCAGCTGAAGCACAGACTATCAATGGCTACATTTCTAACAAGATCTCTGTAGAAACACAAGCACTATGTAGAGACAGAGAGCCACAATTTTCAGTTCAATTAATATTCAGTAAGAAATTAAAACAAAGAGTTAGAAGGTCACACTGAAAAAAACAACCAGAAAAAAACTAAATGAAAACTCTAACCAAGCTAGAACTTCCAATGAGTGACCTCCCAAACCTGCAATAACAGAGACACATGGGATATATGCAAATGACCTTATGAACATCAGGTGTTTAAGCTATATGGTGATTCTGCTTGCCCATGACTTTTACATTTGAAGTTATTTTAATGGACAATTTCAGGCCAATAAAGCCAAACCCCTCTAGCTATGGATATGCATATTTTGGCCTTGTTATGACCTCATCAGGATAGCATAAGCAAAGTGTTTGACTAAGCATAAGAAACACAGGGTTGTTATACCCAGCTGATGTCCATTATCAATAGGGTGATTGCAAAATATCCTAAACAACAAATTAAAACAAAGAGTTAGAAAGTCACATTGAAAAAACAATTGGAAAAAAATAAATGAAAACTCCAGCCAAGCTAGAACTTCCAATGAGTGACCTCCCAAACCTCCTGTAACAGAGGCACATGGGATATATGCAGATGACCCTTATGAACATCAGGTATTTCAGCTATATGGCGATTCTGATTGCCCATTACTTTTACATTTGAAGTTGTTTTAATGGACAATTTCAGGCCAATACACAGAATGCAGTACTATATGAAAAAGTGCAGATAAAAGTGTACTTAATTTCACTTATACATCCAGGTGATTGCAGGCAGATCTTAGCCGGCCAAAGCTCAAGTATTTAGCAGAACAAAAGCAAAATGTACCACTTATATAAGGCAGAACAGCCCCTCAGCTGAAGCACAGACTATCAAAGTGAAACTACCCCCCACTGCTATCAATGGCTACACGTCTAACAAGATCTCTGTATAAACACAAGCTATCTGTAGTGACAGAGATCCACAATTTTCAGTTCAATTAATATTCAGTAAGAAACAAAAACACAGAATGCAGTACTATATGAAAAAAGTGCAGATAAAAGTGTACTTAAATGCACTTATACATCCAGTTGATTGCAGGCAGATATTATCGGGCCAAAGCTCAAGTATTTAGCAGAACAGAAACAAAATGTACCACTTATATAAGGCAATGAGTGACCTCCCAAACCTCCTGTAACAGAGGCACATGGGATATATGCAGATGACCCTTATGAACATCAGGTATTTCAGCTATATGGTGATTCTGATTGCCCATTACTTTTACATTTGAAGTCGTTTTAATGGACAATTTCAGGCCAATACACAGAATGCAGTACTATATGAAAAAGTGCAGATAAAAGTGTGCTTAAATTTACTTATACGTCCAATTGATTGCAGGCAGATCTTAGCCGGCCAAAGCTCAAGTATTTAGCACTAAGGGCTTTTCATCCAGAAAAAAGGAGGTCATTGTCCCACTCTAGTCACCCATCATTAGACCCATTACAGAATACAATGCCCTGTTTGGTATGTACCTCTCAAGCCATCTGCAACAACTGGAAAGGCTGCAGAAATACCTCACTAAAAGAATCACAGGCCTACAGCAGATGCCCTATGCTGACCGCCTTAAACTCCAGCTATAGTCTGTCACATATTATCTACTCAGAGGCGATCTCTGTTTAACATACAAGGCCATGTCAAACCCATTGCTGTTGGACATGCTACACTTAAAGAAATCCCAATTCCTCAGAGCCACACTCTCCAGGGATCTAAACCTTGTCAACAATATAAACAAAACATGCTGGAGGGATAGGTTCCTGACCCAGAGACTCTCCAGACTCTGGAACAGACTGCCCATACATGTCAAGCAGAGCGTCTCTTTGGCCCTCTTCAAAAGGAACCTTGATGATTGGATGGGAGAAAGGAAATTCACCCTGTGGATCACACCAGTCACCCTGCTAGACAGGGGCCCAGGGAAGTAAATAGTGTGGGAAGAAATAGCCAGGGAATTTTTATGGCTAGGCTTGTAAAGGCCCTAGGGCTGATAGCCTAGTACCAACCTATGAACCTATATATATATAAATATATATATATATATATATATATATATATATATATATATATATATATATATATATATATAAATATATATATATATATATATATATATATATATATATATATATATATATATATATATATATATCCCATATGCCTCTAATACAAGAGGTTTAAGGAGTAACACAGTGGAAACTTTAGCTTGGCTAGATATTTCTTGTAGTTTTTACTGATTGTTTTTTCTGTGTGACTTTTTATTCAAATATATATATGTGTGTGTGTGTGTGTGTGTGTGTGTGTGTGTGTGTGTGTGTGTGTATATATATATATATATATATATATATATATATATATATATATATATATATATAAATATATATGTGTGTGTGTGTGTGTGTGTGTATATGGGTTCACTTTATAATCTCGAAATAATAAAATACCGAATTTTAGTATCTCGAGAGTATAAAGCCAAAAGCCCAAAATGCCAACACCCACAAAAGCGAAATTCAAATTCACGATTATTCACATACACACACTACCACACAAACAAGCACACATACACCTATCTAATGACACTGCAACAAACAAAACAGCATACACAAACACAACGTAACAAACAAGCACACCTACCCTACCTATAAGCAGGGGGCCACACCCCCGCTACTTATCTGTACTAACTCAGAGGTCGCACTAAACACACAAACACATCAAACCCACTACTACACAGAATCACACACACTAAAATCCCTACCCAATACCCTTACAAGAACACCACTTACCTGAATCCCCAGCTAAATCCACAAACTGCACTGCACATCATGAACGCGACAACACAACAGCAGATTCGACATTTCCGCATTCGATTTTATGGAGTCTCACATAGCTGCAGTTTCGACAATATAGTCTTGAAATACTAAAATACGGTATTTTAGTATTTTGAGATTATAAAGTGAAACTGTGTATGTATGTATATATATATATATATATATATATATATATATATATATATATATATATATATATATATATATATATATATATATATATATATATATATATATTATTGTATAGTGATAGGGTATGATATGATGCCCATTGTTTGAAGTACTGGAATTGGGGTAGACTGACATTATGATAACATGATGTTTATTAACTATAATATATTCATTATAATTAGCAGACTCAAAATAAGTAACCTCTACATTTTTCATTCAGTGTGCTACTTTTTGCTTTATTAATCTGGAGCCCCAGCTAGTCCTTAAGACTGAAAGCAAGTTTCTGTTCAAATGACAGGGATCCTATGAAGTAATTTAGAGAACAAGTGAAGTGGACTATAAAGTAAAGCATGTAGGGCAAATTTGTTTAGGGCCCTCATAGAAGTTAAAATGGCAGAACTATTAACATCTTGCTGTACAGTCTTTTTCTACCCACAAACTCTTAAACATAATGGGCAAGAAAATATAAGAAACAATGGACATGTTATTAAACAATCTGTCAAATGAGGTTTCATAAAGATCTAACATAGAGTAGACTCATTTATTTATTTATGCTTTGTTTACTAGGTTAGTCTCACTTGGCCAGAAGCCTCTTTTTAGAAGAGAACCACTGTAGTATTGTACTAACTAGGGGAAATGTGGCCCAGACACCGGGTACATCCCCCTAATTTTTTCAATAAGTGCCATGGGAACATTTATATCCAACTGAGGTTCCACCAATTCAGGAATATAGAACTTCAGTTTGGAATTATATATGAAAGCTGGCACACACAGCACTGCAGCATCAGTGCTCAAAAATGAATTCAACCTACTGCTGCAGGAATAGCTCCTACAGTCTTCTGATATGCCATCAGTAAAGATGAATATGCTATCTTATCTGTTGAGCCACTGATACTAAGGAGGCTGGACAGCATTGAAAGTGTCCAACACTGTAACAAACATCAATTCAATATTTTACATGTAAGCAATAATTGTATGTGTAATTTTATATGGAGGAAACTATTCTAGGATATGAAAAATTAATATGTGGCTATCTTTTACATAGCTGTAGCTACTGGAATCTGTTTTTTATGTTGGGTGAGCAGCTAAACCAGGAGTGAAATATGTCTGAGCCATTAAGGTTGTTTACAAAATATTCTAATTTTGTTAACAATGTGACAGACCTTTTTACATTACAACTCACTTTGCTGAAACTCAGAATAATTTGTTTAATTCAGATTTTGTTTACCTTGTCTTGAATTTTTCTCCTCCAAGAATCTGGTAACGTGTGCAAATTCCATGAGTCATAACTATCAGTAACTTGGTTTCTTTCTGAAGTATTCTCTAAAGTAATACAATTAATGATATTGTGAATCCTATAAAGTAAATATTCTTATTAATTATCTAACAAAATAATTCTGAAAGCAGATACAATGTGTATAGAACATTTTCATTAAGCTGGTATCCAAAACTTCACAAATAAAATATAAATAATAAAACATCAAACATAAGTAATTTAAGGCATTCACAACAAAGCTATGCAATGACTAGTCATTAAAATTAAGTGGGATTTAGTTCTGCATGGTCTCATGAATGGCACATTCTGCAGGCTCTCATGATCTTAAAGACGTAGTTATTCCAAAATACAATCCTCATGGTCACATGATGTATGGTTTAAAACTTAGGTACATTGGTGATGAGAAAGAACAGCCTTCACTGACTTAGTGTGCAAGCAGATTTCAACTGCCTTATCCTGAAGAGATGTTCATTTCAGGATCCATTTGGTGAATCTGAATAACCAAGTTTCAAGGTCTCCCTACTGAAATGTCTGCACTGGAAATGCAGTGCTGACAAGTTGAAAAAATACTGAAAACTCAGGAAAATAGTGAATCTCAAAGATTCCTCTTCTCCTTTAAGCTTCTTTTTTGCAAAGAGGCAAGCTCCCTACACCCCCAATGTGGGGAACAAGCGCCCCACACTCCAAACTTATATATATATATATATATATATATATATATATATATATATATATATATATATATATAATTTCCAAGGTCACCATACTTCAGAGAAAAGGGAATGTAGCAGGAAATGGCTATCTCTGACTTAGAATATGTAAATCTGTTTTTCAATCACTCTAGTGGGCCACAACATTTCAAACAAGTACCAGTTTTAAGACTTAAGAGTGCTAACTCTAGAACAAAGCCATAAACTGAATAAGGAATTTATTTTGGCTTGTGTCAGAGAATGCATAATGAGGTTAAGAAAGGATTAGTGGTGACTTTTGGTTAAGATGCCACCTAAAAGTATCCTCCCACAAGTACCACTAGTGATTTTCCTGTGTTTGATCCCTCTCACAAGAGTTATATCACTGGATCATAAAACTTTCTTTAGCACTACCTTTTACTTTTACTTCCTCTAGCTTACTCTGACAAATAAGTTTTGAATGTTGACAAAGTAGAATCAGCATTCAGTTTCCAGAATGTTGGTCAAATCAGTTTCAAAAAAATAAGTGGGATGAATGTCCCATTATGGCCAGCCTGAATAATCACAATAAGAAATTAAACTCTACTTACTGGACTTGGTGAATAAGAATGGCAATTTATCTTATGCCTGCTATACATAATTGAACCACTAATGTACACGTGTCAACCATCAGCGATTCTAAATATCAAGATTTAAAAGGTTTCTCAATTAAAAAAAAAACAGCCAGAAAACAAATAATTGAATGGGAGTTTCATTTTTTGGGTTTAGATTTGTACATTAATCTGAAATTCAGTCAACATCTTTTTGCAGCAAATCCAGTCAGTCTCTCATAAAGAAATACAGAGAAATCAAATAAGAAAGATCACCAATGACTCTGGTAAATCTGCTTCATATCCAGGAGCCTTGTGTCTCACAAAAAGTGAGTTATAGTATAAGCAAGAATAAAAAACACAAGAGATATGAGGAAGTAGCTATCCCCCACATAAAGGTAGGGGACTGACTTTACTTTCTTGTTATTTCTGAAAAATGAAAAATACAAACGCTTAAACAGTACAGTATTAAGCAACATAAATAAACAGTTCTGATGTTAATTCCTCTTCTGTGAAGGGACTGAAGAAACAAACCCCCGGAGTCAGTAAACTTCTGTACAGGAATAGCTTATTCCTGCATGGAAGGGACCGTTCCCATTCAGCATGGCAGCATGCCATGTATATTCATGGAGGTGTGCTGCTGTGCTGTAAAACGGACATGGTTCTGTGTATGAGTGCTGGGGGTGTGTCTGAGAGCAGTGCTCTCACTATACACACGCCTCCTGCACTCCATAAATGCTGTATGGCAATGTAAAGAGTGTCCACGGAATATCTACTAACCCCTTAGAGTAAGAAATCTGGAGAAAGCAAACAAGTCTGGTTCATACAGTCTTATAGAAAGTTGATAGAATAACAAGTTATGCATTAGCATCATATGTCAAAGGATATGGAGTCAGAAGCTCAAATGTCTGTGAGCAGTATCTAACTGCAATCACCAAGATGTGTCAGTAATTAGCCATAAATCCACAAAAAATGGACCAAAAATATAAGGCAAAAATAAGGACATACAAGGTTTTAATCTTTTTTTCCAGTGCAGAATAAAGTTTAAACGTAGCTGTGTGGGTTTGCCTGTCAAATAGCTATGCATAGCAGTGTTTAACCCAGGAAAGAAGTTAAGTAGAACTATACGCAAAAAAAAAAAAAAAGTGAAACTAGAATAGTGTAGTGTTTAGAGCATTTGCCTAGCATTCAGTCAAGCACAGTTTGAGCCCACCAAGAGACCAAATATTTTCATATATGAAACACATCCACAATGTATCTTTCATTAATAGGAAGTGCATATATTTATGTGTAAATTAACCAGGGTAGCGTAAACGCTCCAAATGTGAGGTGCCACTAAAATTAAAAGTTTAAACAAAATGTAGCATAGCTAAGTGGATTTGTGCACAGCTAAGACAGGCCTAGACAGATTAAGCAAGTATTCATCTAACCGTGTTTTAGCAGTGCTTAGATCAGAGCAAACCCGCGCAAACCTGCTTACAACTGATTAAAACTGCTTTGATCACCCTGTCACCATCAGCCACTGTTTTGCCTGGCAACAAAATAATTAACCCTGCCCAATCTTGAACTGAGGACCCTGTACACCATAGTCAGGTCAATGTATCACTACGCCAACTGAGCTGTAGTATGGAATGTTTTTTTTTAAATATATCATTCAATACAGGTATAAAATACTATGGAACAAACACTGTGGAACAACCATGTTTATAATATATACATACATATACAAATATAGATGTGTATGGTGACAGATACATATGAAAAGTGTATGCATCAGATATATGTAGCTGTATATAACAATTAGACATATAGAATAGGTACATATATATCATAATATATATATATATATATATATATATATATATATATATATATATATATATATATGTGTGTGTGTAAATATATCTTAAGGCTCAGTCCTGGGACCTCTCTTGTTCGGTATATATTTCTCGGAGGTACAGGCCAACACGGAAGGACTGTGGCTGACCAAGTTCGCAGATGACTGCAAACTGGGCGCCATAATCGACTCTCCAGCCGACACAAGCATCCTCCAAAAGGGCCTCATAGAAACAGACAACTGGTGCCAGAGCCATGGCCTCAAGCTAAATGCCAAAAAGTGTATAGTCATCCCCTTTGGCAAAAACAAAGTGCCCACAAATTACTGCATAGGTGGTAATCCATTAAGTACAGAAGAAGTAATTAGGGACCTGGGGACCCAAGTTGATAGCAATCTCTCATTTGCAGCCACGTGGCCAAAGTGGTTAGAAAAACATTTTATATAGCCCACTTAATCATGAAGGGATTCACATCTAGATCAGGGGAGGTCATCGTGCCTCTTTACTCATCCCTCATCAGGTCCATAATTGAGTACAATGCCCCTTTTGGGATGTATCTTACCAGACACCTGCAGCAACTGGAAAGACCCCAAAAGTACCTCACCAAGAGGATCAAAGGGCTCAAACAGATGCCATATGCTGCCCGGTTAAAGAAACTCCAGCTCTACTCAGTGGCATACCGTGCTCAGAGGCGATCTGTGCCTGACGTATAAAGCCATGTCCAACCCGGAATTAATGGACATGCTGCACCTCAGAAAATCCATATCCCATCGAGCTATGCGCTCGAGAGACTTGAACCTCAGCACTGAAATAAATAGGACATGCTGGAGGGACAGATTCATAACCCAGAGGCTCCCTTCACTCTGGAATAAAATCCCAGTCCAGGTTAGGCAGAGTCCCTCATTGAATCTCTTCAAGAAGAATCTTGATGAGTGGATGGGAGATCATAGGTTTACCCCGGGTATCACTTCTGTGTCACTGTTAGATAGAGGCACAGTATACTAACCTCAAAAAAGGGCATAGCAAAATTAATTTTAAATGGGTAGCGAAAGCCAAACACACTCTGGCTAGGCTTATAAATGCCCTAGGGCAGATAGCCTAGTATGAACCTATGAACCTATGAACCTATACATATATAGTAACATAATATATACATATATATAAAGATATATCAAGGTGCACACACACACACACACATATATATATATATATATATATATATATATATATATATATATATATATATATATATATACATATATATATATATATATATATATATACACACACACACACACACACACACACACACACATATACAGAGAAATCTGTATATATATATATATATATATATATATATATATATATATATATATACACATACACACAGGCATACCTACATACATACATATACATACATATATATACAGATAGATATATATATATGCATACACACACACACACACACACATATATATATATATATATATATATATATATATATATATATACATATAGATATATATAAATATATATAAATATATATATCTATATATATCTATATATATCTATATAGATATATATATATAGATATATAGATATATATATATATATATATTTATATATATTTATCTGTGCATAACATGTACTGGAGTCATACTCAGCATATTCTAAACCATCCAATCATGGCAAAGGGCAGGAAATCAGCCATATATAAACCCCACAGATGGGCATACAGCTCACGACTGGTTGTAGCTCTCCACTGTAGGCAGTATGGCAGGTGTTGGAGAGGCCATGTGCTTTCGGGCGCAGTGCTGAGGGAATACAGGAGTCCAAGATCATGGTAGGATTCCTGGTAAAATCCATGACATGAGATTGCTGCAGGACCAGTACTAGGCCTCCCAATATAAAGCAGAAGCCTGGGAAAGTCTTGCCCGTGATCTCACCAGTGCCACTGGTATTCCTCAGACTGGTGAGCAGGTCCGGCACCACTATGCCAACTTGAAACAGAGGAAGAGGGAGCTCTTGGAAAGGTGGGTCTAAAAAGCAAGCGACATGGGAGATGTCCCAGCAGTGTGCATGTATTCATAGTAATAACTGTTTACCAAAGTTTTGCCGCTGTATGTGATGGATAGGTATGCCTAAATGTTTCTCTATTTCATTACAGCTCCAGCTGAGAGGGCTGCAAACCAGAAAGTCCATGCCAGTAGGCTGCAATGCCTGTGTCGTGAGGCTGGTGAGTAACAATCCTGCTTGCAGTAGTCATACCAGATAAATATAAAGGAGTAAAATGTCATCTGGCACTATAAAAATGTGTATGGTTTGTACTGAATAAACCAGACAATATGATAGTAATAGTGCCATATAGGTCATATTTAAAGAAAAGTGTAACTGCCTGGCAATAAAGTTCTAAATCCTGCACTGGTTCTGTTTACTCTGGTATTGTATGGCATGAGATGTTGCATTCACCAAGATCTGATATCTGAATAGTAATGTTGTGCTAACCACTGTTTCCAACACTGTGCTACATAAAAATATGTCTAGAATGACTGTATAAGAATGTTGTAATTACAAGGTCAGATTGTACAACCAAGAAAGACTTAGATAGAAAACATTGAAAAAAGAGAAAGCAGTTTATTAATAGCTCACTCTGATGAAACACAAATTGCTGTATTTTTAGCAGACACAGCCATGGTTCAAATCCCAGGAGTGGTAGTAAGCTGTATGCATAATTTTAACTAGGATTTTGGGAATATGTGTAGAAACAGTCAGGTAGTGTTAACAAACATTCCCCCCACAGGTCTTCCAGGTAACAGAAGTAGAAAGTAGCTATAAGACGGTTGAATTATACACTGTGTACAAACATACCACTGGCCTAACCAAGGCCATAGGGTATTGTGATAATACATGTAGATTAATGATTAGATGAATGATCATTAAAGTTGTGAGTACTGCAAGGATATACAAGTTGTTAACTGACACCCCCCAGCATATCTGCAACAATAATCTAAATACACAACTCGATGGGTATGTATACAATTAAATCTACTGTTGGGACATATGTCCTATTGTTTGATAAATATTGAAATGTGTTTCTATGCATGTGCCATGTTGAAATACTCCCACAATAGTGGCATGCTGCCATCAATGTACCTGCATGTTGTTGTAATGGCCACTGTGGTTCCATATATGCATGTGTGCTGTTTGCTATGCAACTATTCCAAATCTGTTGTTTTGAGTTAATGGCAATATCTATGCATGCTGCTATAACTTATCCTGGATTGTGTTGACTATTACTAACCCACATATGTTCTAAAACTGCAACACCATAGCACATTTGGGAAGGCCGGTCCCAGCCGACTTACCTCTCCTAACTCATCTGCCCATGGCACCAGGCCCCAGCATGTCTGGGACCCACCCTGGGACCTCCTCATCCGCTGGTTCTGCACTTTGAGTGGAACCTCCTCAGGGGAGAGGGCTCATCACCCTAGGAGCAGACGCGGACAGGATACCATCACCCAAAGCCAGGTCTGGGGTTTGGTGCATAGCAAGCTCTGAAAGGAGTCTGGAGATCTACCACGCCAGCTTGAGGCCTGCATGGTGCAATTAGAGGGTCAGCCTGCCCCTCATGCTCAGCACGCAGCACAGCTACCTTTGGGACTGTGAAGGTGCAGTGCTGACTGCCCATGGGTGGGGACCTCAGTCCCACTGTTTCCATTTGGGGGCTCATGGGCTTCCGATTTCCAAACACCCTTCCCCATCCAAGGTGTTTGCCCCCCACATGTGTCATATACCAGCCCTGTATGCTGTTTTGTCTGTCTTGTTTGTCTTCCTACCCAACCTACCTCCCCAAATATACCTACTATCCTTCCCCAACATCCCACTCTCACCTTAGAAAAAAGAAAAAGGGCAATCTGTTCCCTCAAAAAAACATTTTGTCCCATACATAGCTGTCCATTTCATACACGTGTCTATTGGACACATGTAATCTGGCCTAATTGGCTTCAAAACACATTATTGTTGTCCTCATCCCTCTCTCAGGGTTCTGAGTTTCCAAATATACCTCCAAATATCGCTCTCCTCCCTTTGCCAATTTAACACCAAACTCAGACATCTGGCACTAAACTAGCTTTGCTACTATAACAAGCCTGGTTAACCCTCCTCATAAATGTATATAATATATTACTTTCTGCCTCCTTGTCAATGTTTTCCCCTGACTTAAACCAGGAATAACTATACCTGTGAACTTGCCTATCTCATGTTTTCATGTATCCTCTGTAAATAACTTACCTGTAATTATGTCTACATTGTTATATTTTTGACTCTGACTACCTTGGAGCTTTTCTTCTCAGGCCTCCGCAGAAAATGGACATGTATCCAGTTGGACTATCCCGGTCAACAAATGTAAAATAAAATAAAATAAAATAAATAATAAATGAATATATGCACAACTGTTGCTGTAGAAGAATTGGACAGCTATGGACCTTCCCTACACCCGTCCTGCACATCCCTAGCTACTTTTCCTATTGTCTTTCCCTCTGCAATCCTCCTTTTTTACCACGTTCCTATCACCCCTTTTTTCTTTTTTTTTAAAGAAATTAGCATGGGGTAAGCAGGATTAAGGTCTATTAAGCAGTAGTAAGTGGGATTAAACCTATGTGCATGGTGCTAAGCAGTGCCTATACAGATTAAACACTTTTAAGGCTGTCTGTAAGCATATTTCTCCGGAAGTTAGCATTGCTTACTGCCACGCAAACCTGTGCAAACCCACATAAACTGCTTAAAAGTGCATTAATCACTCTGATTCAACAGCCTTTGTTCTACCCAGCAACAAAATAATCAGCCCTTACAAGCCTTGAATTCAGGACCCTGCACACAACAGCCCAGTAATTTACTACTAAGCCACCTGAGGTGTAGATATGTCTGATGTTTTTCAAACATATCATGCAGCACAGTCATTCAACAGTAGAGAAAATGTATTTACAAACACACACAAACATATATATATATATATATATATATATATATATATATATATATATATATATGGATCTACTACTTTTGATCGACAGCACATTTGACCAAAACTCATTTGATCGACAGCACATTTGATCGAAAACCAGTATTCATGGCGATTAACAGGGATTTGTCCCTCTCCCCAAAGTCGTGCTAAAGGTAGGGGGGGTGTGTGGGGGGCACAGCCCTACATTTAATTTCCATTAAAAGAAGAAAATAAAAGAAAATGTATATATTTTAAATAAAAATAGGTGGGGGGCTTCGCCCACCACACCCCCCAATGTGGGGAGCTGTGCCCCCCATCCCCCTATCTTTATATATCAACTCCAGGGTCGCACGACTTTGAGGAGGGGGAGAAATCCCTGTTAATTGCCATGGATACTGTTTTTCGATCAAATGAGTTTCGATCAAATGTGCTGTTGATCAAAAGTAGTAGATCTATATATATATATATATATATATATATATATATATATATATATATATATATATATATATATATATATATATACAAACATAAATATATGTAGGTATGTAGTGCGTTCGGACATCAGATCCACACTCCGAACCTCTTACTGCAACAAATATGACCAATGGCTGTGTAAATGAGGTTGAAGGGCCAAAAACAGGGACCTCTTGTAATTATTGCCCTTATCCCTTCCTCCGCAGCAGAACTGCTCTGCCTTGCAAGAAAATAATAAGGCCTGCCAAGTTCTGGACCCAGGACATTGTAAACTATGATCAAAGCAATGTACCATTACACCATCTGAGCCCTACTCCAGGAAAAGGAGCAGGGATCAAGGTAGTCTATATATACATATATGTGGACAAATATATACATGATACACACACACACATATATATATATATATATATATACATATCCACATTCATATCCACATATATGCATACACACACACACACACACATATATATATATATATATATATATATATATATATATATATATATATATATATATATATATATATATATATATACATAAATATATAGGAATATATGATAACCAATAAGACAAGACATGCAAGGGGAGTGCTGCTGCACACTGGAATTCTAAATCTGGAAACTCACTCACTGGAAGTATCCCTTAAAATGGGGAACAATGACATCTGTGCTGTAACAGAGTCCTGGATAAAAGCAGCAGGAAGCACCTATGCAGTACCAGCCTATAATTAATTCCACAAGTTTTGACTGCAGAACCTTTACTGAATTCCAAATGTGGTGGTATTTTCATATTCATAAAGGATGCACACACCTCCAGAGTGGTAGACCAAAATTTTGCATTACAGATCCTGCAGGTGTAGCTGACATTGGGTAAGACAGTGATTCAGGTTGTAGCCTGCAATAGGTCCCCATACATGCCCCAAGACTTACACTCCATGTCCATAAACACTCTGTAGAATATTAGTGTCCAAACTAACACAATCATACTGGTTGACTTCAACTAACCCACCATTAAGTGGGAAAGCTACTCATGTGCCTATGCACATGCTCATCACATTGACCTGGTCCTTCCTAACATAGACAACTGTTGCTCTACACCAACAGTCAACATCTCAGAACACAAAGTAATCACCTTTAGAAATCCACAGCCATCCTACCCCCACTGCACTGATAACCACCAAGAAAAGCCTTTCCCAAAGCTAACTATGGCCCCAAAAAATCAGAGGTGGCTAACCTCATGGCAGTTATGCATATGAAGTTACATGACAGCTGAATCAAACAACAATGCACTATGAACACATACACAACTACATTGATACCGCCTTACCCAATACAACCAGGACCCTCACCTCCATAAAAAGGAAGCTTATCTGGTGGTCCCCTGCCATAAAGAAACTGTATAACAGAAGAAGGGAACCGATATGGAACAAGTTGAAGTCGCAAGACAGGGAATAAATCCTTATTAGCCTCAATGAATAGTTGAGATCCCTCATGAAATACTACAAAGTTAGCTGAGAGAACAGACTTGGAGCACATAGTAAAGACAATAACAAGGCCTCATACAGTTATGTAAATAATCTCCATGGCAATATCAAAAATTGTTCTGAGCTACTAGACAATGGTACCTCCCAGACTGAGCCAAATAATGCTAATATACTAGCTGGTATCTTGAGTGCAAACATTAGCCCTCACCTCCTCAAAGGATCAATCACAATACCAGTACACCACCAGACACACAATATTACTGCAGCACAGGTTACAACACCACTTTCCAAGGCCAGAAATACAGCTTCTATGGAACCAGAGAATATCCCTGGCTGTGTTCTACATAAACTGCAGAGTGACCTGGCACCTTACCTGTGTACCTGTTCAAGCACAGCCTCACCTCAGGCCTTGTCCCTACTGAATTGTGCACTGCTATAGTCACCCCTCTCCACAAACTACATGCAATTATTGACCCTGGGAAATATCACCCCAACTGCCTGACAAGTCTGTTATGCTAAGCTATGGAATATATCATCATGCACCTAATAAACAGGGATATGGGAATCTGCAGACTCAGGATCCCACACAGTTTATCTTTGTGAAGGGTAGGGCATACCTGCTCATTCAACCTGGTCAACTTCTTGAAATCAGTCACCTGTGCTGTGGATGAAGGCAAGGTGACACATACAGCCTACATTGATCTGGCCAAAGACTTTGATGGCTTTCCCCACTCACTAAGCTTGGCATCAACCCCTATATCACTAGGTATGAACAGAGGCACAAACAGAGGGGTAGATGGGACATACTGCTGTCATACATTGAGATAGTTGCAGATGTCACTGGGTTTGTTGTAACATCCTTTATGAGGAATATGATATCATTAATACCAACAGATGTGAGTATTAAATGACTACATTCCCCAGCATCCACAACTGATTTATCAAGGACACCAACTGTCTGGTGAACCCACAAAGCATGAGAGGCAGACATGTGACCAGTCTGTGGACAGCGTGCCACTGGAGAGGTATGTCAGAGACATATCACTGTGTGTCATGACACCACACACTAAATGCATGTCCACACAATCCCTGTCAATCTATCAATCCAACATGTGTATAACAGCACTAATGACATAGAATCTGCTCACAAATCTGGGGATATGTCCCCCATGTTGATTGGCTGTCTCCACATGTCCTGTCCTGTGATGTATTGCCACCCAGTCTATGTGAATCTGTAGCCCACCACCTCTGTAATGTCCCTCACACAGGCAAGGAAATGGGGCAAGGCCCATGTTAAGGAATGTCCCATATGTTGGAACAAGCAGCAGTGTCCAGGCCCACAGCGTAATACAATGTGGGCACCTACATAGTCATATGGCTGTAGCAATACCTGACATCTGCATATCTGTACAGAGGGGAGACAGAAAGTAGATAACCATCATGTTATGCATTAGGATGAATGGTTTGAAAGATAGACGTCTGAAACTGAAAGGTATGCCATTACTACATGACAGCAGTCCTCAATGACAAGTCCAAAGAACATAGTGGTCTACAGTTAATATCAACATATCAGATCAATATCCAATAGGAGATACATATAAACATACAACTCAAGCACCTAGAACAGGATACTCAGTACTAAGAGTTCGGCTTTGCATGCAGGGGAGTATGGTTCCATTACTACAATCTGCAATCTACTCTTATTTGAAAAAGCACTGTCAAATGTACTAACGTAATGAGACAATATGTGTTAAACTATTTCTGTCAACCAGTGCACTGTATGCTGGTGTAACATGCAAGTGTGACTGCATATAACCTGGGATACTACCCATGTATGAAACAAATCTAAATAGAAAAGATTGTGGTACTACCCATGTATACGCTGATGTCCCATATAGTATACTCGCACCCCTTGCTACTGTAATGACAGCACATAGAAGCATGTTACGTACAGGAAATTAAGAACACTTATTAAAGATGTCATTATCCTGCTATTTTATCAGACTGGAATGTGATCACTGGTTACCAGGGCTAAGCTATGCTTAGCAGGTTTCAACATTGCTTAAATGAAAATGCTAAGCAGATTTGCACACTGGTAAGTGAAACCTACATGCTGTAAGCACCTATTTGTTTAGCCATATGTTAGCACTGCTTACCATCATGCAAACCCATGCAGAAATGCTCAAAACTGCTTTAACCACTCTGTATCCAATAGTCCTTGTTCTGCCTAGGAACAAAATAAACAGCCCTCGCAGGACTTGAACCCAGGACCCTGCACACTATAACCTATGCAATTTACCAGTAATCCACCTCAGCTGTACTGTTAGTGAATGTTCATAGGTTCATAGGTTCATTGGTTAGTACTAGGCTATTGGCCCTAGGGCCTATACAAGCCTAGCCATAACAAATTCCCTAGCTATTTCTTTCCACACTATTTACTTTCCTGGACCACTGTCTAGCAGGGTGACTGACATAATTCCTGGGGTGAATTTCCTTTCTCCCATCCAGTCATCAAGGTTCCTTTTGAAGAGGGCCAAAGAGGTACTCTGCTTAACATGTATGGGCAGTTTATTCCAGAGTCTAGGGAGTCTCTGGGTCAGGAACCTATCCCTCCAGCATGTTTTGTTTATTGTGATGACAAGATTTAGATCCCTGGAGTGTGTGGCTCTGAAGGATTGGGATTTCTTTCAGTGTAGCATGTCCAACAGCTCTGGGTTTGACATGGCCTTGTATGTTAAGCAGAGATGGCCTCTTAGTAGACGATATGCGACAGAGTATAGCTGGAGTTTTTTAAGGCGGTCAGTGTAGGACATCTACTTTAGGCATGTGATTCTTTTAGTGAGGTATTTCTGTGGCCTTCGAGTTGTTGCAGATGTCTTGAAACGTACATACCAAATGGGGCATTGTATTTTATAATGGGTCTAATGAGGGATGAGTACAGTGGCACAATGACCTCTTTTTTTCTGGATGAAAAGCTTTTAATGATGAGGTGTGCCACATAGAAGGATTTCCTGACTGTTGTGGCAATGTGGTTAATGAAGGTGAGACCACTGTCCAATTGTGTCCCTAAGTCTCTTATCACACTTTCAGTGTTTAGTGTACTGCCACCTGTGTGGTAATTCATGGGTACATGTTTTTTCCCAAATGGGGTAACTATACATTTCTTGGCATTGAGCTTTAGCCTATTTCTCTGGCACCAAGCATCTGTTTCTGTAAGGACCTTTTGTAGGGTATCCACATCATTTGTGGATTCAATAATGGCTCCCAGTTTGTGGTCATCAAACATACCCTTCTTTAAAGCAATTTTACAATAAGGAAGAGACAAGCGTGCAATTAGGAAGGATTGGTATCTATAAATATATATATAAATAAATAAATATATATATATATATATATATATATATATATATATATATATATAGATATATATATAGAGAGAGAGATCCATATATGTGTACAACAATATATAGATGTGTTACCAATAAATACTGAGGTGTACATATATATATATATATATATATATATATATATATATATATATATATATATATATATATATATATCTGTGTACATACACATATATGTACAAGACTAGTTGCATGACAGCTGAATCAAACAACAATGCACTATGAACACATACACAAATGTATGGATACCACCATACCCAATACAACCAGGACCCTCACCTCCAAAAAAAGGAAGCTGATCTGGTGGTCCCCTGCCATAACGAAACTGTAGAACAGAAGGAGAGAACACGATATGGAATAAGGTGAAGTCCCAAGACATGAAATAAACCCTTATCAGCCTCAGTGAATAGTTGAGATCCCTCATGAAATACTACAAAGTTAGCTGAGAGAACAGACTTGGAGCATATAGTAAAGACATCCCCAAGGCCTCATACAGTTATGTAAAGAATCTCCATGGCAATACCAAAAATTGTTCTGAGATACTAGACAATGGTACCTCCCAAACTGAGCCAAATAATGCCAATATACTGTCTGGCATCTTGAGTGAAATCATTAACCCTTACCCCGTAAAAGGACCAATCACAATACCAGTACACCACCAGGCACACAGTATTACTGCAGCACAGGTTACAACACCACTGTCCAAGGCCAGAAATACAGCTTTTATGGGACCTGAGAATATCCCTGGCTGTGTTCTACATGAACTACAGAGTGACCTGGCACCTTACCAGTGTGCCCTGTTCAGGCACAGCCTCACCTCAGGCCTTGTCCATACTGAATTGTGCACTGCTACAGTCACCCCTCTCCACAAACTAGGTGTAAGTATAGACCCTGGGAAATACCGCCCCAACTGCCTGACAAGTCTGTTATGCTAAGCTATGGAATGCATCATCATGCTAATAAACAGGGATATGGGAATCTGCAGACTCAAGATCCCACACAATTTACCTTTGTGAAGGGTAGGGCATACCTGCTCATTCAACTTGGTCAACTTATTGATATCAGTCACCTGTGTTGTGGATGAAGGCAAGATGACACATAGAGCCTACATTGATCTGGCCAAAGCCTTTGATAGCATTCCCCACTCACTAAGCTTGGCATCAACTCCTATATCACTAGGTGGGAACAGAGGCACAAACACAGGGGTAGATGGGGCATACTGCTGTCATACATTGAGACAGCTGCAGATGTCACTGGTTTTGCTGTAACATTCTTTATGAGGAATAAAACATTGGTAATACCAATAGATGTGAGTATTTACTGACTGCATTCCCCAGCGTCCACAACTGATTTACCAAGGACACCAACTGTCTGGTGACTGCACAAAGCATGACAGGCAGACATGTGACAAGTCTGGGGACAGCGTGCCAGTGGAGAGGTATGTCAGAGACATATCACTATGAGTCATATGTCACACACTAAATGCATGTCCACACAAACCCTTTCAATCTATCAATCCACCATGTGTATAACAGCACTGATGACAGAATCTGTTCACAAATCTGGGGATATGTCTCCCATGTTGCTTGACTGTCTCCACATGTCCTGTCCTGTGATGTATTGCCACCCAGAGTATGTCAATCTGTAGGTCACCACCTCTGTAATGTCCCTCACACAGGCAAGGAAATGGAGCAAATCCCACCTTAAGGAATGTCCCATATGCCGGAACTAGCAGCTGTGTCCAGGCCCACAGCACAATACAATGTGGGCAGCTACATAGTCGCATGGCCGTATCAATACCTCACATCTGCATATCTGTACAGAGGACAGATAGAAAGTAAATAGCCATCATGTTATACATTAGGATGAAAGGCTTGAAAGCTAGATGTCTGAAACTGAAAGGTATGCCATTACTACATAACAGCCGTCCTCAATGACATGTCCAAAGAACATAGTAGTCTACATGTTAATATCAACATATCAGATCAATATCCAATAGGAGATACATATAAACAAACAGCTCAAACACCTAGAACAAAATACTCAGTACTAAGAGTTCAGCTTTGCATGCAGGGGTGTATGGTTCCAGTACTACAATCTGAAATCTACTCTTACTTGAAAAAGCACTGCCAAAAGTACTAATGCAATGAGACAATATGTGTTAAACTATTTCTGTCAACCACTGCACTGTAGCTGGTGTAACATGCAAGTGTGACTCCATATAACCTAGGATACTACCCTTGTATGAAATTAATCTAAATAGAAAAGATTGTGGTACTACCCATGTATACACTGATGTCCCATACAGTATACTCACACTCGTTGCTACTGTAATGACAGCACATAGAAGCACGTTATGTACAGGAAATTAAGCACACTTATTAAAGATGTCATTACCCTGCTATTTTATCAGACTGGAATGTGATCACTGGTTACCAGGGCTAAGCTATGTTTAGCAGGTTTCAGCATTGCTTAAATATAAATGCTCAGCAGATTTGCACACTGGTAAGTGAAGCCTACATGGTGTAAGCACCTATTGGTTTAACCATACGTTAGCACTTGCTACCATCACACAAACTTGTGCACAAATGCTCAAAGCTGCTCAAAACTGCCTTAACCACTCTGTATCCAACAGTCCTTGTTCTGCCTAGCAACAAAATAAACAGCCCTTGTAGGTCTTGTACCATGGACCCTGCAGACCATAACCTATGAAATTTACCAGAAAGCCACCTAAGCTGTACTGTTAGGGGATGTTCATAGGTTCATAGATTGGTACTAGGCTATAGGCCCTAGGGCCTATACAAGCCTAGCCAAAACTAATTCCCTAGCTATTTCTTCCCACACTATTTACTTCCCTGGACCCCTGTCTAGCAGGGTGACTGACATGATTCCCGGGGTGAATTTCCTTTCTCCCATCCAATCATCAAGGTTTCTTTTGAAAAGGGCCAAAGAGGCTCTCTGCTTGACATGTATGGGCAGTCTATTCCAGAGACTGGGTAGTCCCTGGGTCAGGAACATTTCCTTCCAGAATGTTTTGTTTATTGTAATGACAAGATTTAGATCCCTGGAGCATGTGGCTGTGTGGGATTGGGATTTCTTTAAGTGTAGCATGTCCAACAGCTCTGGGTTTGACATGGCCTTGTATGTTAAGCAGAGATTGCCTCTTAGTAGATGGTATGCAACAGAGTATAGCTGGAGTTTTTTAAGGTGGTCAGCATAGGGCATCTGCTTTAGGCCTGTGATTCTTTTAGTGAGGTATTTCTGTGGCCTTCGAGTTGTTGCAGATGTCTTGAAAGGTACATACCAGACAAGGTGTTGTATTCTATAATGGGTCTAATGAAGGATGAGTACAGTGGGACAATGACCTCCTTTTTTCTGGATGAAAAGCCCTTAATGATGAGGTGTGCCACATAGAAGGATTTCCTGACTGTTGTGGTGATGTGGTTATCGACGGTCAGACCACTGTCCACCTGTGTTCCTAAGTTTCTTATCACACGTTCAGTGTTTAGTGTACTGCAACCTATGTGGTAATTCATGGGTACATGTTTTTTTTCCCAAAAGGGATAACTATACATTTCTTGGCAATGAGCTTGAGCTCATGGCTCTATCAGCAAGCATCTGTTTCTGTAAGGCCCTTTTGTAGAGTATCCACATCATTTGGGGATTCTATAATGGCTCCCAGTTTGCGGTCATCAGACAAACACTTCTTTACAGCAAGTTTTCAATAGGGAAGAGGCAAGTGTGCAATTAGGAAGGATTGGTATGTATAAAGATATAAATATATATATATATATATATATATATATATATATATATATATATATATATATATATATATATATATATATATATATATATATATATACCAATCCTTCCTAATTGCATATATATATATATATATATATACATATATATTTTTTATTTATATATATATATATATATATATATATATATATGTATATATATATATATATATGTATATATGCATACATGTGCCAAAATGCCAAACAAACATATGCTGCTTATAGACGACCCACAACTGGGGCAGCATGCACAGATGGATACAAAAGTAGCCATGACACTCACATCTGAACCCCCCCCCCACAGTCCAAATAAATGAGTGAACAGTACACTGCTACAAAATCATGATAGTCCATACACAATGGCCAGACATACAACAATCTCTTAGCAAAACAAAGAAAATGTCTGAACATATCAAAGAAAAATACAACCAGCCAGTAATTCACACATGTCTATTATACTCCGATGTCTTGGCCAAAGCATTCAATGAGTAAACATCACCAGAAATACATGCCTTAATCTCAAGAAGCAATTAACACCTAATTACATAATTGAATACACAGCCTCCAGTTACAGTCATCATTTAACCCCCTACGGAATAATGTATCACAGTTAATATTAATACATTGAAGTCTGTACATAACTATTGTCCTTTTATGAATGTATCATCATACTAAGGAACAGACATTTTCAGAAACAGTACCTTGAGACCCACTGCTGTCCCCATGGTGTGATTTATTCAAATGTAGGGCTATAGAACTGACAAATTTCTTATCAGTAATATGTCGGACATGTTCTGACAGCCTAGTATTAAAACATGTGTTACTGTCCCCCACATAAAATATGTTACAAGGCCATCTAAGAGCATTCTCTATACACCTACCCTCTGAATGTACAGACTTCAACATGTTTTCCAGACTTTCCCCTCAGCTGGAATTACAGCACTAAATAATGACAGACCAGTATACCTATCCTTCTACTACTGTATGACACCTGGACAAAGCCTGACATAATTAGCAGATAGAAGCCCAAATACATGGCCATAAATGAAATATTGCTGTTATACACTGAGGAAGTTGCTGGTATTACAGAGTTTATTGTAACATATCTTTTCTGAGGGATATAAAGTCAGAAAAAGAATTGGATGTTACCATCTACATAATGCAATCACCAGAGTATGCTACTGATTTGCCAAGGATAATACCTGTCTGGGGAACAGCCCGTACATAACAGGCTAACCTTTGCCCATTATGTGGATGGCCCTACAGTTGAGAGCTATGCAGAGACAGAACTTTATCTGACTGAAACCCATGCAGAAGTAGCATGTGCAGACAAACCCTGTTAAACTAGCAGTATTCTAACATTTAACAGCAATACTCACATAGGTTCATAGGTTCATAGGTTGGTACTAGGCTATTGGCCCTAAGGCCTATACAACCCTAGCCATAACAATTCCCTGGATATTTCTTCCCACAATATTTACTTCCCTGGACTCCTGTCTATCAGGGTGACTGATGTGATCCCCGGGGTGAATTTCCTATCTCCCATCCAATCGTTAAGGTTCCTTTTGAACAGCATCAAGGAACTGCTCTTATTGACATGTTTGGGTGGTCTATTCCAGAGTATGGGGAGTCTCTGGGTCAGGAACCTATCCCTCCAGCATGTTTTGTTCATTGGGATGACAAGGTTTAGATCCCTGGAGTGTGTGGCTCTGAGGGATTGGGATTTCTTTAAGTGGAGCACATCCAACAGCTAAGGGTTTGACATGGCCTTGTATGTTAAGCAGAGATCGCCTCTGAGTGGACGATATGACACAGAGTATAGCTGGAGGTTTTTTAGATGGTCAGTATAGGGCATCTGCTTTAGGCCTGTGATTCTTTTAGTGAGGTATTTCTGTGGCCTTTCCAGCTGTTGCAGATGTCTTGTGAGGTACATATCAAATGTACAATGTTGTACTCTATAATGGATCTAATGATGGATGAGTACAGTGGGACAATGACATCCTTTTTTCTGGATGAAAAGCCCTTAGTGATGAGGTATGCCACATAAAAGGATTTCCTGACTGTTGTGGTGATTTGGTTATCGAAGGTGAGACCACTGTCGACCTGTGTCCCTAAGTCTTTCATCACACTTTCAGTGTTTAGTGTAATGCCAGCTATGTGGTAATTCATGGGTACATGGTTTTTCCCAAAGGGGATAACTATACATTTCTGAGCATTAAGCTTGAGCCCATGGCTCTGGCACCAAGCATCTGTTTCTGTAAGGCCCTTTTGTAGAATATCCACATCATTTGGGGATTCAGTAATGGCTCCCAGTCTGCAGTCATCTACGAAGTTTGTCAGCCAGAGTCCCTTAGTGTTGGCCTGTACTTCAGAGATGTAGATGCCAAACAAGAGTGGTCCCAGGACTGAACCCCAAGATACTCTACTTGTCACTTGTCTGGAGCTGGATTTGGAATCCGCTACTTTTACAGTCTGGGTTCTGTCAGTAAGCCAGTTGGCAACCCATCGAATGACGTAGGGATTTATGCCTGGCTTAGTAAGTTTATCTATGATTCCAGAGTGGGAGATGGTGTTGAAGGCCTTGGCGAGGTCCAGATAGGCTGTGTGGACCACCTTACCCTCACCACAGCTCTGGAGACTAATTTGAAGAAGTCAATCAAGTTCAGGAGAGAGGATCGGCCCTTCATGAAGCCAAACTGGGTGGGGTCCAGTGTCTGAAGGTTGCCAATGTCCTTGTTTATAAGTTCCATGATAATACGTTCCATGCCCTTGCAGATCAGGCTCATCAGACTGATGGGATGGTAGTTCCTGGGATGCAAGTTGGATCCCCCCTTGTGGAGTGGGATAACTGTAGCTGTGCACCACTCAGTGGACGTGAAGCCTGAGGTGAGGCTATGATTAAACATGACACTTAGGTAAGGTGCCATTTCATTTTGTAGTTCATGTAGTACACAGCCCAGGATGTCATCTGGTCCCATGGATGCTATATTCTTAGCTTTGAAGAGTGCGGTTTCTACCTGTGTGGCCATGATTACCAGAATTTGGCAATCTTTTGATATTGAGATGGGCCCTTTAGGGGGTGAGAGGGGGGTGAAGTTTGCACTAAATCGATCTGCCAGGATATTGGCAATATCATTGGGATCAGTATATTTAATGCCATTTTGTTGTAGCTCAGAGCATATCTGAGCATTGCCATTTAGATTCTTGACATAACTATAGAATGCCTTGTGGTTGTCTTTGGAATTTTTGGCAATTTTATTTTCATAACTAGCTTTGTAGGATTTTATGAGGGATCTCAGCTTCTTACTGAGGCTGGTAAGGGAGTTTTTTGCATCCTGGGATTTTCCTCTTTTCTGCAGCAGTTTCTTTTTTCTTTTGTATAGTTTGTTTATGGCAGGGGACCACCAGATTGTCTTCCTTTTTTTGGAGGAGAGCATCTTGGTTCTATTTGGGATGGCATAATTCATGCATAACTGGATGTGCTTGTACAGTGCCTTAGTGTAGAATTCAGCAGTCAAACTTTCAGTTCCCATCTGCATGGGTGTCATGAAGTTTGTCACTTCTGACTTGAGTACCATGAAGTGGCTTTGGAGAAGTTTTTTACGGAGGTTTCCTTACTGGGGGGGTGGTATGTGGATGTCAAGGGTGATTTGCTCATGGTCAGACCTGACCAATGAGGGAGTGACCACTGCTTTGAAGCATCTATCTCTCATGTTGGTAATGACCATGTCTAGGATATTGGAGACCCTGTTGGGACAATGGATTAGTTGATCCAGGGTGTTGGAATTTATCAGTTCCAAGAACCACTGGGAAAAGGTGTTGGTACCTGAGTAGTTTTCCCAGTTAATGGCAGGGTAGTTGAAATCACCCAGTATTAGGGTGTTTGGTTGCATCTTAATATTGTCCAGTATGTTTAGAAAGGTATAGTGTGAATCTTGGGGCCTGGTGGGGGATTTGTAGCAAGCTAAAATTTGTATTGCAGTCTTACCTAGTGTTAGTTGCACCTGGAGAATTTTAGATGCATTGTGTTGGGCAACTAGCCTGGAGGTGTGTATATCCTTGGTGAATATGGACACTCCTTCACCTTTAGTGTTTCGGTCTTGGTTTGGTGGCCACAAAGTGTGGTAAGAGTTGTAGCCTGGTATTGCAGGAGTGCTCTCTGGAGCCTTCAACCAGGTCTCAGTTATTGCACAGATATCGATGTTCTCCATTTTTAGGAGTGCCTCAAGAGAGTGCATTTTAAGGTTTAGACTTCCAGCATTGAGTAGCATTACCTTCACATTTTGCATGCTTGTATCTGTCACAATGGTGGTTTTGTCCTTTGAACCTTGCCTAAAAAAGGCACTATAGGGGTGGTGAGAGCTTGAGCCAGTAACCTTAATCCCAGGGTTGACAGGTGCAGACCATCTCTGGCAAAGCATCATGGTTTGTCGATAATGTTGTCCCAGGCAGACAGATACTGGATCCCCTTTGAATGACACCAGAAGCTTAGCCAATTGTTGAAGTCAATCATTTTGTCCTTATACTGTGGTATCATTCTGGGCGAAGGCAGGATGTTACTCAGGACTAGGGTCATACCTGCCTGGGTCACATGATCTGAGAGCTCTTCCATGCCTCTTTTCATGTAGCCCAGGGAGGTACGTCTCAAGTCATTCACTCCACCATACAACAGAGTGATATTTGTACTTGTTGTGGAGTGACTTGAGTGTGTGCGTTATGTGGAGGATCCTGACACCTGACAGGCAGCTTCTCCTTGTTCAGCCTGGTGAGTGGGACATCAGTATGCCTGACTATAGAGTCACCTATGACTAAAGTGTTGGTTACATTGTCTTGCCTTAGGGGCTGTTGGGTGGCACACTGGTGTTGTGGCTATGTGTCATTTTCATTGGGACACATAGCTCACAACCAGCGTGAGACATTCTGCTCCTAAGTCTTGAACCTTCCCTACCATCTCCACAAATCTTGTTGTAAGAGGTAGTAGCTCACACAACTCCAGGATTTCTTCCTCACAAGTAAGGGAAAGGGCCAATGCCTATATGGAGTACTCATTTATAGGAGTGTGTTGCCATGGCATTGGCTATTGGAAGAACTACACAGCTGCTCTGCATGCAATTACCAAGTGGGGAACCCCAATAGGTGCACAGGCCATCACCTGGTCATGAGCATCACCTACAAAAGCCATGCTGCCACCTATTCAAACCAGTTCTATCCCTGTAGTGCAGAGAGAGAGAGAGAGAGAGAAAGAGAGAGATAGATAGAGAGAGAGAGAGAGAGAAACACTAAATGTTATGTAAAGTGGAAAAGAGAAGAAAGATAAAAGGTAAGTGGAACATATAAACAAGTAACTGAATGTAGTTCGTGGTTTGTAATAATGGGAAATATGATTTGGAGGAATTTATGACCCAACAAGACATGGTGTACTAATGTCCTGCTAAACAGCTGGTATGGCCATAGCATCTGGCCCTCTCTGCAGTTGGAGATATCACAGACATACCTGTCAACTGTATGGATCCTCACAGAATGTTCACATTTTACCATAATGTATTTTTGTCTTTTCCTCCTGAGATCTGTACTTTTCTGGCAAATAGCTGAGGACTGAAGTCATCAGGTAATGAAAAACACTTGAGTTTAAGACTCCACAGCCTTAAGAATATTCATTGTAACGCTAAATGTATCATTCTATGAACTTACTATGTTTGTAAAGGTTATATTTAAAGTCTGCCCCTATTTATCCCCCCATCATTTTAGGCATTGTCCATATGTGATACTCTGAGAAGTTGTGAGGTGGGATCACAGCTCAGGACCTTGCCTCACCTGGAAAAGGACAGCTCATATATGACAACTGCAGGGGCGTCTGTCAACCAGTTGTGACTTTGCCACTGCTAGGCCAGTTGATGGGATGTTTTCCATATCCATGTTACCTGTGATTATGAGTATGACACATCTTTGCCTTGTAAAGCTAAGACACCTATGCAGGGCGTGTGCATAGTAGAGTAGAGTACTGCTGCAGACATATGTGTTGAACTGCATGTGATATATTGAATTAATAACATTCAACTGTACACTGTTCTGCCAGACAATAAGCACATTTGTGACTGATATCTGTAGTCACATACACATATATCTGTGTTATGTCAGCCAAACCATTGTAACATAATAGCCTACTTATGACTGTTGGACATCTTCCAGGTTATCACAGTGATGTCAAACCCTACTGTGCAATCAATGTACTAATGTATGGCGCAGCTATATTAATACAGTATCAATACTGATGTCCCTTTTGACACCCATTTATATGTACCATTGTCCAGACGTACTGCCGTAACAGGTACAGATGTATCATTGATCAGCAAGACTGTAAATGCAGTGTGCCAGACTTACATTCAACATAAATGTATACCAGGTATCCCCTGAGCACATGTATGTATGCATATGTTCACCTAGAAGGCACAAAACTAATCACATGGATTTCAAGCAGTCAGGTAAATAGGTTGTGCATGTTGCACATGTGTGTAATATCAGTGTCAGTGTATACAACAGACATATATGTGAACAGCTACTGGTGGTTGCATTTCTCTGGCACTGATGTGGGTACTGGAGTAGGCATGATTATCAGGTATTAATCAGAGAAGTGTCCAGCTGTGTTATGACCCTCTGTCCATGCCTACCACTACCAGCTATATCAACACCTATATACAGTGGATATCACAAGTGTACACACCACTGTTGGAATGCCAGATTTGTGTGCTGTATGACAATAAGACCACAGAAGATCATTTTCTAATGTTTCATATCTTGAATGTGATCCCTAACCTGTACAATTCCATTGAAACACAATCAAAGGTGTTTCAAAGGAAGGTGAGAAACTATTGCCAAGTGAAGATGTACCATGATGCGAGTCCAGACCAAGATGGATGAATGCTATAACCATCTCAAGTGGTCCATACATATGTTTAAGAGTGTGCACACTCATTCAACTGGCTTATTGTACTGAGTATTATTTCCATATGTTTTCACAGACCAGATTGTTATGTTTTCAATTGAATTGTACAAGCTATAGGGCACACTACAGGTGGGAATTATTATGAAATTAGTTATTGTGGTGTCATGTTCCAGTTGCACAAATACCAAGCAGTGTATCAGGGGTGTGTACCCTTTATATCCACTGTAGCTATATGGATACAGCAGTACCTGACCTGTATATCCAACCAAGGTAGAATAATCCCCTTTGGTGGACAGCAGCAATACACAAACCACATAATAGGTTGCTACATTGGCTGTACAGGGACACATAGGTGTAGGCAACAACTTTGAAGCAAGTCCACCCATATCTGAGCAGGGAGGTAAGTTCACAGGTGATGTCCTGTAAGGCTGACTATGACTATGAAAAAGACATATCCACACCACCAAGGACAATTGCAACCATATCTCCACACATGTTGTATGTCTCAGATGAAACAACACAATTCCCCTTGTGCTGGGGGTAAAGAACACCTCATACACACATGCCATGGATATGGGCAACCTGCATCACACAGGTTAGGTGGGAACATCACCACCCTGTTCACCCCAGTCATACATGGAGACATGCACATCAACCACACTCCTCCCCTCAGCAATGGTGAGCATGTACATATTGCCTACTGAAGGCAACAACAGCATATCTCCATGGGGCATGGTAACATCAGTGTCTGCCTCCTACATGATCTCAGGCATGTGCTCAGATTTCCATCACACATCACAGTCAAACACAGACCTGCCATCATACACACACCATCCACATGGAAGATGACCACTGTCAACTCTCTACACAGAAATGAATGGAGGATAGAGGATTATGCAATCAAGTGTCCAACATTGGGGGGAATAAGAAAGCTCAGGAATAGGCATGTAATGCAAGTGGCTATAGCCATGATAGCCTGGAGGGTTCCGGTGTAGTCTGAATTATTTGTAAGTAATATCCAGTGTTGATGTGCACTTTGACCACCGTATGAGGTGCTGTGACCTTTTCCTATTTATGTCTTCCAGGTAACATGCAGAGTGCTCACCTACCAGCATTCTCTATTTGGGAAACAGACATCATCACCCAATATGTGATTAGAAATTATGCCCTGTTATGTGGACATAGAGCAAATGATGTGTGGGAGAGGACTGCCCTGTGGAACAGTGTGCTCTACAGGGTAAATGATGCCAGCCTGCATAGCAGACCTTATGTGCATGTGCAGCATTGGGACACTGACCTCAAATGCCATGCCTATCAATGGCCTGCTGCTGTAGCGAGGGACCGGCTAGCCACAGGTGGGAGCCCAGCCATCCAGCCCCCACTGACACCCACCAAGGAGCTTCTCACCACACTTGGGCCACATGTCAAACACACAAGCCATGATGCTGAAAGAAGCATTGTGGAGGTGGATTGCACACACACACACACACACACACACACACACACACACACACACACACACACACACACACACACACACACACACACTGGATGAGGACCATGCAGGTAAGGGCCCAATGAGGATTAGTACACTAATGTATCAGACATACATGTATCTGTATTGTATCTACATGCATGTGTCAGGTCCGACTGTAGTTGTGGATGGGATTTTCTAATGCACAGAAATGCACATCTATGGTGAGGATAGGTCATTGTGTATTATTGCGGTTAGTACTGTAGATGTGCAGACATGCTGCATCCATCCTATACCAAGGCCACATGTACGTCTGCTGACAATAACTCCCTCTCACAACTACCTAGGACCCTCTGGTCTGCATATGGGACAACTGCCTGAAGCTGGTGAGTATTACATTGATCTGTTGTTCATAGGTTCATAGGTAGGTACTAGGCTATTGGCCCTAGGGCCTATACAAGCCTAGCCAAAAAGGTACCCTGGCTTTCGCCACTCAAGAAAATTATTTTCCTGTGCCTCTGTCAAGCAGAACCACCGAAGTGATCCCTGGGATGAATTTCCTATTACCCATCCTATCATCAACATTTTTCTTGAAGAGTGCTAATGAGGAGCTCTGTTTGACATATATAGGCAGTCTGTTCCAGAGTTTGGGAAGTCTCTGGGACAGTAATCTATCCCTCCAGCATGTTCTGTTTATTGTGGTGACAAGGTTTAGGTCCCTAGAGTGTGTAGCTCAGAGGGTTTGGGATTTCTTTAAGTGGAGCAGCATGTCCAACAGCTCTGGGTTTGACATAGCTTTGTATGTTAGGCAGAGATCGCTCTGAGTAGGCGATATGCGATGGAGTAAAGCTGGAGTTTTTGGAGTCGGTCTGCATAAGGCATCTGTTCGAGGCCAGTAATCATTTTGTGAGGTATTTTTGTGGCCTTTCCAGTTGTTGTAGATGTCTTGTGAGGTACATACCAAAAGGGGCATTGTACTCCATAATGGGTCTAATGAGTGATGAGTAGAGGGGAACAATGACCTCTTTTTTTCTGGATGAGAAACCTTTTATGATGAGGTGTGCCACATAGAAGGATTTCCTGACCACTGTGGCAATGTAATTATCAAAGGAGAGACTACTGCCCACCTGTGTTCCAAGGTCTCTTATCACACTTTCGGTGTTAAGTAGACTACTGCCTATGTGGTAGTTCATGGTTACAGAGTTTTTACCAAAGGGGATGACAATGCACTTTTTGGCATTGAGCTTGAGACCATGGCTTTGACACCAGGCATCTGTCTCAGTGAGGTCCTTTTGTAGGCTGTCCACTTCGTTAGTAGTTTTGATTAAGGCTCCTAGTTTGCAGTCATCTGCAAATTTAGTTGGAGTTGGAATCCTGGGGCATGGTGTCTGGTCTGTAGCAAGCTACAATCTGGATTGCGGTTTTGCCCAGAGTTAGTTGAACTTGGATATTCTCCAATGCATTATGCTGAGCAACTAGATTGGAGGTGTGGATATCCTTAATGAATATGGACACGCCTCCACCTTTAATGTTTCGGTCCGGGTTTGGTGACCGAAAGGTGTGGTATGAATTATAGCCTGGTAATGCAGGGGTGCTCTCTGGAGCTTTGAACCAAGTCTCTGTCACTGCACAGATGTCGATGTTCTCCATTTTAAGGAGTGCCTCGAGTGAGTGTATTTTGAGGTTTAGACTTCTAGCATTGAGTAGCATTACCCTCAGATTTTGCTTGCTTGAACCTGTTAGGGTGGTGAATTTGTCATTTGAATCTTGCCTAAAAAAAGCACTATAGGGGTGGCAAGAGCCTTTGCCAGTATCCAGAATCCCAAGGGTGACAGGTGCAGGCCATCTTTGGCAAAGCAGCATGGTCTGTCAATTATGTCATCCCAGGTAGACAGATACTGGATTGCCTTAGAATGACACCAGAAGCTTAGCCAATTGTTAAAGTCAATCATTTTGTCCTTGTACTATGGTATCATTCTGGGTGATGGCAGAAGTATACTCAGGGCTAGGGTCATACCTGCCTGGGCTACAAGATCAGAGAGCTCCTCCATGTCTCTTTTCATGTAGTCCAGGGAGGTACATCTCAGGTCACTCACACCAACATGGACAATGACAGAGTCATATTTGTACTTGTTGTGGAGTGTCCTGAGTGCATGCATTATGAGGTGGATCCTGGCACCCGAAAGGCAGCTGACAGTAACTTTCTCCTTGTTTAGCCTGGTGAGTGGAACATCACTGTGCCTGACTATAGAGTCACATATGACTAGAGTGTTGGGTACGTTATGCCTTATGGGCTGTTGAGTGGCACACTGAGTATGTGGGCTATGTGTCATTTGGGTTGTGTTGGGGTGGAGTTTGTTTGAATTTCTGCTTTGGAGGTCTCAGTTGTTTGGGCAGATTTTTACTGAGAGCCTCCGCAAATGTAGGTATGTGTTTTGTGCTTCTGTGTATGTGTTTTGGTAGTGTAGGTTTTGAGGGACTATGTGATGAGTGTGGTGCAATGCAAGTGTTTACCTTCTCCTCTTGACTGTCTAGTCGAGTCTTTGGTGAAGAGAGCTTTGCTTCCTGTTTGGCTATATAAGTGCATCTCTCACAAGTCGTAGTGTTGGTTGGTAGGAGGAGAGGGTTGTCTGTGTACATGAGGCAATTGCTACATTGTCCCAAGATGCCCAGATTCATCAGATAGACAGGAGAAAACACCAGGAGCTGACCTTTAGACATGCCTGGATAGGTGCTTATTTATTAAGTACTAAAAACTGTTTTCCTCTAGACAAGTGAGGAAAGTTGAGTGCTGTAGTAGTTTGTAGCTTATTTAGTGCTTACAAAGAGTTCTGAACAAGTGCTGAGCTCAAAGAAACAGATGCGTGGCAATACCCCAGGCATGTAAAATGCATGCAATTTGCCATGCACACAACCATCAGTAATAGCTATATTGCTTTATGTAATAGCTATATTGCTGACTGTGCATGTTCACTTGTGCTGGGGTTAACTGTATTGCATCATAGTGGTCAACACTGGGGCCTATCTGACATGAATTCAACATTCCTGTAGCATATCTCACAACTAGACAGTGCCAAGACGTCTGGACAGAGGCCAGCAAATTGTGCTGGAGAAATGGCCTAAGGTAAGGTCATGGGTGACACATTACTGGTATACAGTGGATATATATTGTGTACACACCCCTCCTAAAATGCAAGGTGTTCCTGTTACATACTAATTAGGACCACAATATGACAGTCCACACCTCTTCCACCCTTTAATGTGATCCATAACAGGTACAGTTCACTTGTAAAGCCAAGCATCTGTACTCATGTATTGCACCTACAAGGCAGGCCACCTGTCAGGGTGGCAGACGTCCTATCAGCATGGTGTTTCCGTCAGGCATGATACTTCATGCTGCCTTATGTGTCAGTATACTCACAGTGGCCTATTTGTCTATAATATCATATACATGGGCAGCGTTAAGGCACACAGACCACTTCCAACCATGTATAGGTTTCAGACATATGGATATTCCAGACACATCTGTATAGAGGACTGTACAATGGTTTAACCTGCTGCATGTGAGGCAGATGCTGTCACCACACTATATAAAGTAATGGCAGTGGGAGGTGGTCACCAACCGTGTATGGTATACCCATCAAAATGGTATAAGCCAGACATGATACGATCCTCACAGGCACCCAAAAAGTTGCCAGGATTAGGATTAGAACTCCTGCCTATCTAGGTATTTTACTATAGTGCTCCACAATTATCAGATGTGCCACAGAGCTTATACATTTCCATCTTTTCTAAAGGTACTTCTAAGGTGGATGACATCAACAGGTCTACTAAACTGGAGTGAAGAGAAGAGTAAAGGGTAGTACACAAGTCAAAAATGGAATAAGCCAGACAGCACATGATTCACACACACACATACACTTGCCTGTATTGGGATTAGAAATCCTGCTATCCAGGTATTCCTACTATAGTGTTACGCAGTTATGAGACATGCCAGAGAGCTTATACATATCCAGCTCTACCAAAGGTACTTCTGAGGTTGATGACATCAACAGATCTACTAAATTGGAATGAAAGGAAGTGTAAAGGGTAGTACACAGGTCAAAAATGGTATGAGCCAGATAGTAAATGATTCACACACACATACACATACACACACACCTGCTAGTATTGGGATTGTAACTCCTGCCTATCTAGGTATGTCTACTATAGTATCACACATTTACTGCACGCGCGACAGAGCTTACTGAGTTTTCACATGGCCAAAGCTGCTGATAACTGCACAGCTGTGGTAAAGTATTACAGGTGGCAGACAGTTTGCCTTCTGTTCCACCCATACATCATGCGAGTTCTATTTGTCTTGCACTTCAGCTAGCATTATTGCTTGGAACTTCACCAGGTTATTGTATCATGAAGTATGGCACACCTTTGAGCCATCAGCAGTACTCGTTCATCGCAGATGTTGTCCCAGTACTTACTAGTTATGTCCACCTCTCCTGGGATGTTTGAAGGGTGGTTATCTGTGCTTTCACCCATTAACCTGGTGCACATGTCTATTCTGGGCAACTGTTGCAACTGCCACATGTAGATAGACAACCATTCCCTCTAAACTCCAAACAGTCAGACCTGTGAGGGTTACCCACATATCACCCAATGTGGACATATGCACTCTCCAGCAAGGACTGGACTAGCAGGTCAAGAGGATAAGATCAACACCTGCACCACACAATGTGGAACACGTAGCTCACCATGACACCCACTATGACAGCCATGACATACAGTAAAAACCCACACACCCACCTTCCCAGAGGCACTCAATGGACATCTACCCAAACAGCACAGACCAGCAAGGCAGACACTGTGACATGGCACATGCCAGGGGACACATATTTAACTTACACAGTGTGTCCCTAACCTAAGCTCCTAAGGCTAACTACCTTGCACAATACAGTGATCATGGGGTAACTCAATACTGAGGCACACACATCCCACTCACTAGGTTAAATATGGAGACGGTAACAACTGAATATCAATCACATGCCAGCATCTAACACATGACACAGCCAGTCATGTCACTCCACAACAACTACGAGTATCATTCTGTATCCATGTGGGTGTGAATGACTTGGGACACACCTCCCTGGACTTCTTGACAGGAGACATGGTTGATCTCTCTGATTATGAGATCCAGGCAGGTGTGAAGGTAGCCCTGGGCAGTGTACTGCTGTCATACAGAATGATGCTGCGGTACTATCAACAGATGGTTGACTGGAACATTGGCTTACATGTTATGTGTCATTCTCAGGGGATCCAGGACCTCTCTGCTTGGGATGGCATGACTGACAGAACCCAATAATTTGCCATGGATGTCCTACATCTGTCACTGCTTGGTTGCCAAGTACTGGCTACGTGTCTTGCCTCCCCTATGGTGCCTTATTAGGCAGTGTTCCTAATGTTATTACCACCATAACAGTTACACGTGTATGCAATCTGGGGGTCATGCTGCTCAGCAGTGGACATCTAACTGTCAGGATGCAGTCACTCATAGCAGTTGTTGGTCAGGAGGACACATGTCTGCTTTAATGGAAAGGTGGTTCACAGCAGCAGACAGCAGACCTGCAGTATCAGGCTATGATGCATTCCACAGTGGTCAGCCCCCAAACATGGACAACACCACTCCTCCACAAGTGGTGTTGTCTCCATGTTCATTATGGATAGGAACACCTCCAGACTAGTATCCCATCATAATGCATTGGAGATACTTCTGGTACTGCTGCCTTGGGGTAATAGTGCAATCCAGGCCATGGCCTGCTATGGGTCCACATCTATGTCCCTAGACTGCCGATGCACATTCTTCAACACCCTGCCATCTCTGATGGTCCATTGCAACACTGACATAGTACAAGTCTTCAACTACCACTCCATCACCTGGTGAATGTAGCCAATCGCCAGTGCCCCATCACATTTAGTATTCATTATTTCCATTGCCCTAGAACAGCTGATACTGACCCCTGGTAGGGGATGCAACAACCTTGACCTGTGCTGACCACTTAAATATGGGACCGTTGCTTATCCCCAGATGTCAATCCCTGCATGGTGAGATTCACACAGGCTGTAATCAACATGGAACTCAACATGTCAGCCACACCCCTACAAAGATAACCACCTGGCAAAAACTCACCAAAGCTGACTCTGCACCCATGGCAATGGGATACAACTGCATGACTTTTCAATCATACACATAGGCACTGTACAAACAGGCACATGAATGCATGGTACTAGCCAGAGTTAACAGAACCCAGACACTGTCCTCCAAACTCTGGGAGACAATGTGATGGTCCCCTGCCATTACTAAAGTGTACATCAGATGGAGGACACTGTTGCAGGGAAAGATGGTGTCCCATGACTGATGAACTCCCTTATTAGACTCAAACACAACTTTGGATCCCTCATGGAGTCCCTGACAGGCATCTATGGCAGCAGAGATGCAGCTGACATTGATGACAGTCACAGCAGCCTTAATAGTTACCTCAACAACCTCCACAGCATTAAACACAAATGCTGCGAGTTACTGCACAGAGCTAATACCTATCCTGAGACAACAGATATTTGCCACAGTCTTGGCAACACATTCAGTGCCAGCTTTACCCCTCTCTTCCCCCCACAAGTGAAGTGCTGAGTGAATGTGTTCTCACATGCTGTATCCCATTTCTGTTCTAGGCATCTGTGTGTCACAAGGATGTGGCCCAGCAGCAAGTCCCAGGGTATTGCAGTGTGGTGCCACATCCACCATGTTTAGGTAGGGTACAGTATGTGCATGGTAATTCCCGGTCTGTAACACAGTGATTGCATATGTCGCACAGATTATAGGGATGTGGGTTACACCTAGGTACATGTTGATGTACATCTGTTGTAGAATGGTACATGTTCTGGTTTGGACACACCTCTGATTGCTAATAACCACAGCCACAGGGGATATTCATCAACCAAACACACTGGAATTACTATTCACGCATGCGCACGCGTGTACACACACACACACACACACACACACACACACACACACACACACACACACACACACACACACGCCAGTAGTGAGATCCATAGGTTCATTGCTTCATAGGTGTGTATTAGGTGAATGGTCCTGAAGGATCTACAAGGCTAGCCCAAGGAAATACCTTGGCATCAGGCCACATGACAATAGTCCTCAGTGTGGCTCAGGTGTATAGTCACTGGAGTGGTCCCCAGGGGTGGGTACTGCATTCCCCATCCACTTATCCAGGTTTCTATTGTGGGTGGCCAATGATGTGCACTGCTTCCCATGTATGTGATCTATATTCCATAACATGGACAGTGTCTGGGTTGTGCACCTGTCCCACATGCATGTTTTTTGACATGTAGAAGTGTGCTTGAGGTCTTTGGGACATGTTGTGTGGACAGATTGGTATCTTCTGATCTCATTTGGTGAGACCTGGCTATGTAACTGAGGTAGTGATTGCACCTACATTGACAGCATGATACAGGTATTCAGTGGAAGTATTGGTGTCTGTTCATACAGGGCATGTGTATAAGGCATGATATTCCCTTTGTGGGGTACATTTGCAGACTCTACAGTTGTTGCAGGTGTCCAGTGGAGAACACGGCAAAAGGGCCACTGTACACACTGATTGGGCTACTGAGGGGATGGAACAGGGACCCATGTCCTTTCACTTGCTGGATAACACACACTCAGTCAGGAGATGTAACACATCAAAGTACTTTCTGATGTCAGGGGCAATGTTGTGGTCAACAGGCATGTAGTCCACTGCAATCACACAGTGGGTACTATCTGTGAGGCAATATGCAGGGGAACTACTGATATCATGGTTATTACCTAGCCAAGTGTGTTTGTGCATGATACATGGGTGGAAAGTGGTCTCTGAGTAATAGAAGGGTTGCCTATATTATTCACTAATCCATACTGTCACATTTAGGGCTGTGGATTGTCTACACCAACCTCTATGGTGTTTGACAACTGTTGGCCTTGTAATGTGGACATTGTGACATATACTAGGTCCTCAACATAATAATTTAGCAAAATCGCTTCCAGTGGATCCTGTTATTACACAGTCACACCAACCCCCACACAGAATACTGATGGCACACACACACTTACCAGTACTGAGTTAAAAACCCCTACCTAACTATGTATTGCTACTAAAATGTACCGCATTTATCGCACGTGCCATGGAGCTTATAGAATGGATGTTGTCCCAAGGTACTTTTAAGGTGAGGAATATCACCAGCCCTTGCAAATAATGGCATTGGGTGATGTAGTGGGTGGGAGATTCCAAAAAACATTTTACCCTACACACACATTTGCCAGGGATGAGGTTCAGACCTCTATCTAACTAAGTTTTCGGACCATTATGTTACACATTTACCACATGCAGCACTAACCTTACATGGTTTAGGGTTGCCAACATGTACTTCTAATGTGGATGATATCTGCAAGACTGCTAAAGTCAGGCACTGAGATTTCTAAATGCACACACATACAAACACTTGCTAGGGTTGAGATTCAAGTCCATACCTATGTAGTTATTGCTACTACACTGTACCACACTTATCACATGCCACAGAGCTTATGGAATGGATGTTGTCCCAAGGTACTTCTAAGGTGAGGAACATCACCAACCCTTATAAATACTGGCATTGGGTGATGTAATGAGTGAGAGATTCACAAAAAATATTTTACCCTAGACACAGATTTACATATGCCAGGGGTGAGGTTCAAATCTCTATCTAACTATCTTTTTGGACCATTATGGTTACACATTTACCACATGCACCACTGACCTTACATGGCTTAAGATTGCCAACAGGTACTTCTAAGTTTGATGATATCTACAGGACTGCTAAAGTCAGGCAATGAAATGTGTACTGGGTGTAACTGGGGCCAAACTCTTTGAGGTACAGACATACATATGTAGACAGATGCACACACACACACTTGCCAGAGATGAGATTCAAACCCATACCTATGTACTTATTGCTACTACATTGTTCTGCATTTATCAGGTGTGCCATGGAGCTTACATGTTGGAGAGCTGTTCAAAGGTATATTTGAAGGTGAGTGACATCAGCAGGAGTGCTAAAGGAGGGGTAAGGGAAGTGTTGCAAGTGTGAATGACCACAAAAATCAGGTCTCTTCAAGGATACACACACTTTCCTCACACAATTGCCAGGATCAGGATAAGAACTCCTACTTAACTAGCTTGATACACTATAGTACTACACAGTTATTGCAAGCACCACAAAGCTTATATGTTGGAGAGCTGTCCAAAGGTATCTTTGAAGGTGAGTCACATCAGCAGCAGTGCTAAAGGAGGGGTAAGGGAAGTGTTGTAAGTGTGAATGTCCACAAAATCAGGTCTGCACAAGGATACACACACACTCTCTCACACAAACACTCACATTTACACAGTTGCCAGGATCAGGATTGGCAGTCCTACTTAACTAGTTTGCTACACTATAGCATTATGCAGTATCACAAGCACCACAGAAGTTATAAGTGTGGGGAGCTGTCCAAAGGTATCTTTGAAGGTGAGTGAGTGACATTGGCAGCAGTGCTGAAGGAGGGGTATGGGAGATTTAGTGAGTGCAAATAGCCTCAACCACATTCATCTAGAAACACACATACACATTCACACACAACTTTACATTTGACAGGACTGAGATTACAACTGCTACATGGATACCTATTTGCACTGTAGTGTTACACAGTTATCACAAGCACCACTGAGACTATGGGCTGAGGGCTAACCAAAGGTATTTCTACAGTGAATGACATCAGCACATCATGTGATATAGGCCAATGGGATGTGCAGTGGGTGGGACAGGCCTCATAATGGGATTCTCTTTGTCATTGTCTGTCTTTTTCTTCCCCACATCTCTCTGTGTGTATGTTTGACATGTTATATTATGTTGGCCTTCAATATGTGTGTGTATTCCTATCCAATGTGTGTGTGTGAAGTATCAATGGTGTACAGTTTGGTGTGTGTGGACAGACAGCTGCGAATAACCAATATATGTAGTCCACTGTATTGTGAGACATGGGCTTCATTTCTCTAAGTGTAGGAGCATGCCCCAGTATGACCTTCTATATTGAGTATATACATCCATTCCAGGGAGGGTCAGACTCCAGTTCAGGGTTTTGTGTGCTATAGCTACACCTAGCAAACTTCCTTTGCCAGAGGACTATAGGCCATTTGAGAGTGCTGCAGGCCATCTGTTATTGCATTTCTACATGGGATTGTGGGGGGCGTGCACACCTGCAGACTTCAACATTTTATATGACTCTACTAGTATTTCAGTTACTCTGTTGGCTTCCATTTCATATTGTATTGTGACCTATCATGCAGACAGGAGGCATATCAGTAGAGTATACATGTTAGATCTTAATGGCATATATTTCAGTTTCAGACTTCTTACCCTTCAGAACTGGAATGTAGCTGCCAGACCTGTTGTAGTATGTCTATGTAGGAATGGTGGGGGGGTTGTTCACCATTGCCATCATTTGGGGGCCTTAGTCTAGCCTTTCTTCATGGTAGTCTACACCTGTCCTGCAGGGTGCGGCTGGTGGTGGATATGTGACCCTCATCAACATCCATGTTTGTGACCTATTGACACCCACAGTTCTTTGGGCCATGACATGTACTACAGTGGGGGGGGGGGTTGTCACCTTGTGTAGTGCTGCCTAGTATGCTGATATCAGTATTTGTTATGAATTTCCTGCTGTCCCATATAGCTGTCTGCTGCTCTCCCATTCAGCCTCCCAGTTCCCTTGCATGCTTGCATCCACATCATACATACAAGTATGAGAACATACTATTCCATTCAGTAATTGATAGGAAGTGTGACTTATCTTGTTGCTGGACCTGTATTGAGGACAGTGCTGGAGGGCTGACTATGTTGGATGCACCTAGTACACACCCTCTACATGGTAAAGGTCAGTTAGTGTCATGTTCGTCATCCCTTTTACTGTATGTGCAAGTCAGAGAGATGTATCAGTCCCTGGGTCCCTACAGTGTCAGTGTGTGTGCTATTTGTTGCCTCATTGCCAAGGCCTGGGCATACTGTGCACACCTCCTTCTGCCTTGAGGAGCAGGCTCAGGATATTCCTCCTCCAAGTTCCTCTGTGCCTGTGCTGGCACTGGCAATGGTGGGGGGGGTGTGGCCCTCCCCCATGCTGTTTCTGCTGCAGCTGTTTCTGCAGGATCAGATTGTGTAGCATGGCATATACTATGAACATTTGTGTACATGTAGCTGGAGAGTACTGCAAGGCTCCACCAGATATGTCAAGGCAGCAGAACTGTGACTTGAGTATCCCAAGCACATGCTCTACAATGATCCTGGTTTGTGCATGTGACTTATTATGTTGTTATTGTCCTGGTGTGTGTGCATTTCTGATGGGTGTCATCAGCCACGGCTCCAGTGCATAGCCAGCATCCCCCACTAGATGGCCATATGAGATGTCCCCCCTGGCAAATGCATGATACAGCTGTACACAATGTCAGATGTGAGAGTCGTGATAGCTTCCAGGGCTGCCTGCACACACATTCATGATAATGCCATGGGCATCACACATGACCTGGCAGTTGATGGAGGGGAAGCCCTTGCAGTTTATGTAGACCCTGCCCCGCTCACCGGGTGGTGCTTTGATTTGGATGTGCATGCAGTCTATAGCACCAACTACCTCAGAGTATTCTGCTATATGGTGGAAGAGACGCATATGTGTGGTCAGTGCCTCACAGGCAGTGGGGAAATATATGTGCTCATTGGCATGTTGTGTCATGGCATCTAGGAACTGGTGGAGTACCCTGGATACTGATGCCTGTGAGACCCCCATGATATCCCCAGTTGGACTGTGGAAGGTACCTGTGGCTAGTATTCTTAAGCCTAGACATACCTTGGTATCCACTGGGATGGGTTCCCTCTATTAGTTCTGTGTGTAAGGCATGGTCAGCACAGCTCAACGATTTGCTGTAGAATGTTCCTTTCCACCCTATAGTGCTCTACTATCTCCAACTCATGTAGGCCCTGGTAGGTTACCCTGAGTCTGTACACTCTTCTCCTCTTCTTCACTGTGGGTCGGTTGTCACATTCTCCTCCTCACCACCCTCAGTCTCTAGCACACATTGATGGAGTAAAGCAGCAGCGGCCTCTAACATATTTAGTTATTTTTGCCAGTTAAAAATCCCCCATCTGTGTACACCGGTGGTGTAGAGTCTGTGGGAAAAACAGTCTGTAGGGTGTTTGCATAGTTTATATTAGTGTGCTGGGCTGCTGCATATGTAATTGGCTGATTCTGGTACATTCCACCTGCCAGCTATGCTAGTTGTCCTTGATTGCCTTCCTACTGCTGTTTCCCCTTCCCAATTCCTCCCTATTTAAGCCCTGAGGTGTGCCACGCATACCCAGAGCTCAAATGTGAACACTTCTGCTATTTCCTGTGTTTTTTTTTTTTTTTTTTTTTTTTTTTTAGGCCCGCTGCATACCGCGCGCACCCGTTTAGATAATGTAAGCACTTTTAAGCATAAATGGCCTTCCCTGGATATGAACACGTACTGCATTTCATGGTATAAGACAATAGTCTCAGACACACCCCCTTCCTTAGCTGTGCTCAGCTAAGGGCAAACACGGGCCACAGAGCTCCTATGAGTTTACAGCAAGCATGACATACCCCATTATGAAGTAATTCAGCACTTATACTTGCACTGTTGTATTGTTGCACCTACACGGTTAGGTACAAGCTGATACTTTGAGGAAATCTGTGATTCAGTATAACTCCCCTCATTTGCATATCCCAGTGTGTAAGTCTTTAGTTACTGTACTTAGATGGACCTTTTCCCCTTGACAACCAGTGCTCCCTCGTATTATTTACTTTCTGTATGCCATTGCCTATAATGACAAAATGCAAAATTATCTTAAAATTGATTTTTCTCATTCTTTTTTTATTTTCGGCACAATCCCGTTTGCGTGGCACTGGCCTAAGCTTAAACGGCAATGATCGGCCAAAAAAAAAGTTATATTTTTTGAAAAAATAAACATTTATTAATGCCAATGACCTTATATTTGGCCATTGGCATGTGTGTTTGACTGTAATACATGCTTTCCATGAGCTGTCCTGCCTCCATTTGCTCAGATGCAGAAATGTATTCAATTGCCAACTGACTACATTTCTGCTCTGACACTGTTCCTGCACAGAGTCCGGCCAGCTTCGTGGATTGCAAAATCACCTCATCTGCATGTTTTTTACCAGCAAATGAGGTGATTTGTATCATGCATGGCTTTCTGTGCCGGAACAGTGTAGGGCCACTCATGCATGTGAAAACTGCACTTTCTTGGATCAGTCAGCGCCTATTTTCCATGCAGTAGCCCCTACACTGTTCCTGCATGGAAACCGGCCATTTGTGAATCCTGGGAAAAATTTAGTCACTGGAATAACTCAGCTTTAATTCATAATAAGCACTTTTGTCCACCCACTGGACTTCATCAGATCAATTTTTCACTAACAGCTTTAAACTATGGAAGACCAATATATCCATAAAAGGCACAAAGAATCATAAATCATGAATGACAAACTCATGATTAGTAATGACCCTAGCTAACAATTAAAAGCTAGTCTGATGTAACATAAGCATTTTTTTACAATCCAATCTAAAATAAGAAACAGAAACAGTACTGATAAAACAAACTCCAAATAAACTGAAGTGCAGAAGTAGTAATTAACTTCTAGTCTTTCTCCAGACAAGCTGTCTAAAAGTTTTCTAAATATTTAATGATTGTCATCTACCTTGTAATGATTCTTAACCAGTGTTTTTATATTATGTCTAACTTATTATAATTATTTAAACTGCATATGTTTTTGTTTTATTTTTGAAATTTGTTGTTTTTAAAATGTTTTGTAATAATTTGGAGCTTTTCTCCTTAGGTGTCCATTGAAAAGGGGCTTCTACCCACTTGGACTTTCTCAGTAATCAAATGTCACTAAATAAATAATTTTCAGATGTGATAACAGTACAAAGTTTTGTATAATCAGCATATAAGGAAACCAGTATTTTGAATTTTTGTGCAGGTAGAAAATGCAAAGTTAAGTAATATTTGTTTCTGGATAACACCTGATATAACAGTAAACCTGTTAGAAAATTGCCCTTGGACTTTAACACAGTGTGATTTTCCATTACCCACTGTTTAACCCATTCAATTATAAAGCTGTGCATATGTAGCTTACGTACACCTTGAATTATTATACCATGTGGCATACTATCAATTGGCTTGGATACATCAATAAAGACATCAATTATATCCAATATCCTCATTAAGGCCCTTACTGGTTTATAAAATGTAAGGAGAATTTAACTAGTAAAGGCTGATTTACCTTTTGTGAAACCATGTTGACTGATATTCATACTATTTTCCAGTTTATCTATCATTAATATCATGATTGTTCCTCTTTCAAATGCTTTAGTAAATAGCAATGTTAAACTTATAATTAGACACTAAATCATATTTACCACTCATATGTACTCAGACCTCTCAACTGAACAGATTTTCACAGAATATCCAGATTTTTGCTTCATATTTTGGCCCAGTTTTCATAAAATTGTGGTTATTTGCAAATTAATGGCAAATAATTAAAGACTGAAGTTAGAAAATCATGACATATATTTGAGTTTCAGACTTCATAACTTTCAGAAAATCCATGCTAATGCAAAACCTGTTATTCTATCAACTTTGAGTTTGTAAGAGCGATATTTACAAATTGTCCCTATTTTTGGACCTTTGTCCAACTTTTATTTATGGATTTGTCCAGATTTCTTGCTCTAGGAGGTTAAGAGATATGACTGGGACAACCTGAGTTAATTTTCAAATTTTAGGTATGGTTTCAGTGTTCAATAATGCATCAAGTGATATAATTAATGAAAGTGCCAGGAGGCTTGTAAAGCTAGTCATGGAGTTATCAGTTATGCATTAGCAAAAATACTACTACTTTGCCTTATTTTCTTTAAGGAACTTAAAGTCATATCTTCTGATATGACATGACATAAACAATTACCTTTTCAAGTTATGTAGTATGAATTCTTGATCTTGATCCTGAGGACACCAGTTCAGAAACTACATACTGAGCCCATTAGCAATTTCCCTACTGTCACTAATAATTACAGTATTTTCAAATAAAGAGCCAACAAGTCCTATCTTATTTTGTACCTTATTAACATCATCATAGAAATCCTTACTTTTAGTTTCATTTCATAATGTACTTTCACTTTACATATGTCAGATTTCGTTTTTCAGTTTTTACAAAACATGTTGAGCTTTGTTTTACCTAACAAAGATCTATAGTTTTAAGATCATTATACTGTCTTTTTTTCTAAATAAGTTTTATCAAATTTAAATTCAATTGAAAATGATGAAATTGACCCTTAATTCTTTGTAGGTTGGCTTGAAACTCTGTCTGTATATTCACAAATACTTTGAATTAAACATTTTCCTATAAAAGGATATGTCAGGAAATCCCAACAGTACCTAGTTAAAAAAAATAACAACTGACTTTTGAGCCAAGAAACACAGTCCTGCAAGTACAATAACAGACTAGTAGTGAGCCAATAACCACTCTAGTTACTTCCACAAGTAATAAGGCACAAATTAAGGACGTATAACTGTGGATTTGAACTTTCCTACTATTGCTGCAGCCAGCTTAGTGGATTTGAGCATCCTGAGGCAATGTAGCAATTGTCTCATGCATGCTGACAACCACCTAATTCTAAACCAAAATGATCCATTACATGAGATATGTAGTTACACAGTCACTGGAGGCAAGGCTCTCATGAAAACAACAGCAAATAGGTTGTCAGTAACACACACACACACACATTAGACCAATTTCACATAGTATGGCCCAGACACAAACATCTACATCTGCTGAAGTTCTTAAATGTAAACTTAAAAACCTCAAAGGCTTCTGAGATGTATCACACAAAACAAGTACTGTCAGCATCCTCTAGAGTACTGTGATAAGACACCACATACCAAGACCCATCAAGCATCATCATAACCTGTAAGGTAAACCACCACACAACAAAACACAACACAAAATATTCATCATTAGAGATCTTATTGTGCAATAAATATTACACCAGGATGAACAAGGAGACAGAGTTACTGTCAGCTGCCTGTGAGGGGTCAGGATCCACCTGATCATGCATGCAATCAGGTCATTGCACAAGTACCAGTATGACTCAGTCATTGTCCTTGTGGGAGTAAATGACCTGAGATTTATCTTCTTATGACAGGAGACATGATAAGAGTTATTGGACTGTGCAGCCCTGGCCATCATGAGCCTAACACTGAGCAGCATTCTATCTTCTCCAAAGATGATGGCACAGTACCATCTGAAGATAACAGACCATATACTAGGCTTAGTTTATGGTGTCCCTCCAAAGGCATGCAATATTTGTCTCCCTAGGAGGGTATGGTAAATAGACCTTGCTGCTTTGCTAGGGATGGCCTGCACCCCCCAGATTTTCAAATATTAGCTAAAACCTTGTCGACCCCATAACACCTTTTTTAGGGAGTGCCATCATTATAAACTTACCAACATAACTAAACCAACTCAGAATAATGTAAAGGTGTTACTACTCAGTGCCCAGTGTCTAAAACAAGACACTCCACTTTCTGCAAGCTCTCATCCTCCTGGAGAATATAGATGTTAGCTGACAGCCACAGAGAGCACCACAGCAGTGCAAGAGTATAATGACTTCCACACATCTAGACCAGCTATTGCACATGTAGAATCTAAAGATGGAGTAATCTCAATTCATATCAGACACAAGCACACATTAAGGCTGGTCAAGCAGTATAGCACTCTTGAGCTTCTCCACATCCAACTTAGCATAAGTAAAGTCCCATACCATATCCTTGCAAGTTATAGATCCCTCCTTGACCCAGGAAGCCCATACCATATACCTGAATGAACTGGAGACACTCCCCTTTCAACCCAATACAATATTCAGGGTAAATATAGCTACCCCAGTATTAAATGGGAATCATGCACAACCTCATACATGCAGGCCCAGGGATTGCTGGACCTCATTAACAAAAACACCCTGGAACAATTAGTCTGCATGCCCACCAGTGGAGCAAGTATCCTTGACCTGGTCTTTACATACATGGGGGAATGTTGAACTCCCCCTAGTGTAACATCCTCATTGCTCAGGTCAGACCATTAAGCTGTCTCTTTATAAATAAATATTAATACTGGGACCTCTGCCAATGTCAGAAAATGTCAAAAAAAATATCCAAGGCTAGCTACCTCCTACTAAATGACAGTCTAGCAAAATCCCAAGACCCCCAACCCTGAAAACTCACGGCTGCCTGTGGTGAATTGCTTACTGAAAACCTCAATAATTACATAAATTGCTGCATATAGACAGCTTTACCTACCAAAAATAAATATAGGACAGTCTCCAGAAATGAGCCACAATTGTGCAATCCCAGGATAAATAGGTTGTACAAAAAATATGTTCAGGATAGGAATGGCATTGCCAGCGAGGTAAAAAAAAAAAAAACCTTGCCAGTCTGAACAAGCAATTCAGAACACCAAAGCCAAACTTGCTAAGGACAACTATAAGGCTTTCTTCAATTATGTCTGCAACCTTAAAGGCAACAAACAACAATGTTCCATATCAAATTAATAGTGAATGGAATCACCTATATGGATCTATATGATAAAGAACATTTTCTGGCTGATAAATGTAGCTCCAGTTTCATATCCCCAGCATCCCAGTCACCCCCCCACCCACCCAGGTAATTTTTCTCTAATGCCAAGAATACTGCTTGAAGGGGTCCTGATAATATCCCATAATGAGACATCATGCTTATTTTCTATATTGTATGAAACATGACCTGTCAAGCCAGCTAGAATCTCTATTTAATCATAGCCTCCAGAAAGGCTCTGTGCCAAACAAATAGAGGACTCCAATGAATTATCCATCTACAAAACAGGGAGGGGCCTTCAATAGACTCAGGTAACTACAGACCCACAAGTTTGACTAGGCTTATATGAAAGACCATGGGAAGAATTACCATGGATCTAATAAACAATGACATTGGAAACCTTCAGACACTGGACCCTACTCAACTTGGTTTTGCCAAAGGCAAGGTCATGCCTACTTAATCTGGTGGACTGCTTTGAGATGTCACTAAAGTTATGGATGAGGGTAAAACAGTATCTACTGTCTACCTCATCCTGGCTAATGTGTTCAATGCAATACTTCCCTCAGGCATTGTACATAAACTTACAAAAGGAGGCATAAATCTAAATGTCACCTGACAGATAGCCAGGTGGCTCAGTGATAGGTCATGAGAAGTTAAGATAAGAGAATCTACCTCCATGAAGAGTCTAGCTACTAGTGTTGTCCCAAAGGAATTGGTGATGAGGCCTACCCTTTTTGCATCTACTTGTCTGAAGTCAAGGCAAATGTCAAGGGCCTCAGGCTGACCAACTTTGCAGAGGACTGCAAACGAGGCATGGACATTGAATCCCCAAAAGACACAGATGCCCATATAGAAGGCCTGATGAAGAAAAACAACTGGTATCAGAGCCATGGACTGAAACTCAGTGTGAAAAAAATGCATAATAGTACCCTTTGGAAATACGGCCATCCCAGGAAATTATGACATTGATAATATACCTCTAAAAGTAAACTCGGTGATCAGGAATATGGGAATTTATTTTGATAGTAATCTCACCTTTGTCCACCACATGTCTACTGTGGTGAGGAAATCATTCTATGTTGCACAACTTGTAAGTAACAGCATTGCATCCAGATCCAATGAGGTCATTGTTCTACTGTAAATGGTTCTCATCAAAGCAGTCATTAATTACCATACACCCTTTGGCACATATCTGACCAAGCACTTGAAACAGCTTGAGAGGGATTACAGAGGTTCTTCACAAAAAGAACAGAGGGAGTAAACAACAAGTCTTATATGGACTATTTCAAAATCCGATCCCTGTGCTTGGTCTCCTACAGTCTGCTGCATGGCAATTTATTCCTAGCCTACAAGGCATCTTCTGATCCCACACTGATGGACTTATTGCATGTCCATAAAACAAAAACCACCAGAAATACTTGTTCTAAGGACCTAATCTCCTCTGTGATATAAACAGGACACATTGGAAAGGCAGGTATTTGTCTCAAAGATTACCCCTTCTCTGGAACAGGCTTCCCATCCATGTGAAGCAAAGCTCATTCCTAACCATATTCAAATGTAACTTGGACCAATGGATGGGAAATGGCAAAGTTACTCCTGGTTTGGCATATATTTGCATAACAGACAGGGACAGCCTGTGAAAAACTTGATGTGTCCCACCTATATCATCACTCGTAAAATTCCTTGGGGCATTGACACATCAGCAGTATTTTGGTAAATTTGGGTAAAGCTTGGCTAGGCTTAAAATGGATTCTGGTCCTATAGCCTAGTAGCCACCTATTAATCTATGAATCTCTATTTCTATGTTCATGTATCCTTCTTGAACATTTACAGTATAATTATTGAAATCTAAACAATAATTTGCAACGTCATTAAGCTATTTTGTTAATAATTGTCCACCCTTGTAGTTTAAATGAAATTCATTCTGACCAAAAAGATCACCCTTTCCATTAAAGTTGCCCCAAGTTTTGACTTCTTTTACGTCATTTTCAGTTGGGAGTATACTCAGCCAGTTATTAAACAGTATTTTCTTTGAGTATTGGTAGTTACATCTTGAAAGTGATACAGGTATTTTAGTAAAGCATACATCTTTCCCACATCACCAACTTGACCCAGATTCTGCTGAAGCTCTGCCACAAGGGCCAACTCACAACTTTTTCAGTCAGAATTTTGTCTTTGCAACATGTAAGCAAATGTAACTTGAAGATCCTTGCTGTGCATTAACATCATCTAGTCAAATCCATGCCTGCCTGTGATGGAAATTAGTTTTTAACATCCCCCCACCCGATAGAATTGTCCTTACACTCTAAGGCCCACGTAATGAGTTGGCCACTGTCCTTTCTTTTGTCAAGTGATTTATACTGTATATGTTAGTCACAGTGAACATCAACATTCTTTGCCACACACTACTCTAACGATTCAATGGTCATTCCCTAACCCCAGTAATCTAACTTTTGCTGCCATAAATGTTAGAAGTATAAGAAATAAAATTACTGAACTACATGCCTGTATTACCCAACCATAAGCCTGATATTCTTACTGTGACTGAAACTTGGCTTAAATGCAGCATAGCTGACTCCAAAATTACACCACCCAGCTATAATACCGTTCATAATGATCATACAAAGAGGAATGGTGGTGGTATTTCTTTAACATTTTCTAGCCACTATAACATTTCTCCTTTCAACAAATCAATATCACAATTCAACTCTGCAGAACTTCTTATAACTTTCCTGAAATTAAACAACTATAAACAAATACATATTTTTGTTGTTTATATCCCTTCTGGTGACAATGCAGCTATTCTGGAAAACATCCTATACTGGATATCCAAAACAATTCCACAAGAGATACTACTACTAGATGATGTGAATGTCAATTGGTTGAACATAATCTCTAACCCCCCCTACATCTACCATGAACTTGTTTGGTTTCACACAACTAATTATTAGCCCCACACATTATAGCAAGACATTAAATTTCCTATTAGACCAGATCCCAGTATTGGACCCTAGCAAATAAACCATCTCATGTACAATGCCTGACTGTTGTAGTGATCATCTTCCACAGCCAGACATCTCACACATCTATTTAAACAGCATGTTTGTAAAACAATGCTCACATTACTAACTTATCGAGCTTCATAAAAATCATCCCCTTAGAAGATGTTGTAAATGAATTGAGTTCAATTTCCCTGAATATCCTAAATAGCCTCATAGAAGGAAGAGATGAAAACAATGCAATTTGTCTATCCAAAAAGAGTAAAATGCTAATGCAGGATAGAGAAAAGACATGGAAAGTATGGCAGACAATATGTTAAAAACTTCAGCATGCTTTGCAATTGTACTTAAAAGCAAATTAATGAAGACAAGAAACTATACTATAATAACTTTCAGAATAATAGTAAACATACCCCTAAACAATTCTGGACAGCCATTAAAAAAATATTGCATCCCGACCATAAATTCAACCCTAATCCCTCTCCCAATAACGCATCACTTTAAGCCACAATACAATTCAACTCTTATTTCATAGATAGTACAATATCTGTAAGCATGGTCTCCACAAAGTTTAATCCTAACCCTGCCCAGCAGCCATGTATTAGCATATCCACTTTCACCTTCAAACCTGTGCCCACATCCTATATAAAACGACTCTTAAATAAATTCAAACCATGCTCTACATCAGCTGATGACCTTCTGAGCAAATACCTTGAAATAGCAGCAAATAGCTTTGCTTATCTTGTATCAATCCTTACAAAAAGGTCAGTCCAACAATCCCACATGCCCTCTCTGGAAAATGTCACACATTATTTCTTTGCACAAAAGTGGAAATTTAACAGGAATTACTAACTTTGGACATATAGCAATCTTATCTCTCTCTCCAAAATATTTGAAAAATGTATTAAAAAATAATTGATAAACTATCTCATGCAGGAAGAACTCCTGTCCCCCACACAACTTGGCTTCTGTCCTTCCCACTGAACTTGTAACATATATAGTTACTGTCAATAACGCTAGAGATAGCATACATCTTCTCCTTATTTCTAGACTCGTCTAAAGCCTTCAACACATTTTTTCATAGCAAATTTCTGCTTCGAAGGTCCACATTAGATTTCTCTCAGCCCACCCTTCTATGGGTTAAAAGCTACCTACCCAAAAACTATCAGCCAATAAAATGTCACTCCACCCTCTCTCCATACCTCCCAGTCACCACCGGTGTACCACAAGGCTCTGTCCTTGGTTCCCTCCTCTTTATCAATCTCACCAACACCTTCCACATATCCATACAACAGACATTCCTAGTACAGTATGCAGATGACTTCACACTCATTTGCTCATCTGACAATGTGGCACAGCTCCAAAGAATTAGTCAGGAAACTTTAACAACAACTGAAACATGGCATTCTAACTCATAACTCATGCTCAGTGTGGGTGTGTGGGGGTACATATTGCAAGTAAGTGAAATCAGAGAAACTGTAGAATAGACTAAATCCTAAAAGCTAAGGTATGTGGATATTCCCAGGAACAGAAAGATTAGCTAAACAATTACAGTACAAGTGATAGTTTCTGAATGGTTGGAATAGTTTTACAGAGCTCAAGAGACAGGCTTTGTTGGACAGAAGGAGAAAGCAAAGTATTACCAGTCTGTTGGAAATGTGCATGCAGAAATATGCTGCATTTTTTAATAAACTACTTGGTATTCATTAGTACAGCTTGGCAGCAAAAAATACCAGTAATATGTTTATCATGATTCTTTCTGTTCTAGACATTCAAGTTGTTATTATCAGAAGCACTAATCTTAAAAGTAAGTGAAATAGGATATTTAAAATCCATGTATACTGCCACTTTCCCAGGCAGTTTATACCTTAGTTTAATGTCTCGTATACAGGGCGATATCTCATGACTACAGTCCTCCCCCTATGATGCACTGTAGTGTCACTATTATAATATGAATCCAAGCATTAACTGCCATAGTATTCTAGCCTTCCTGATATTAAAGGGGCAAGCGTGTTACCTGCTGAACCACCGACAAAGATTAGTACATTACTGACTACTGCACAACGTGCATGTATACTGCTTATTGTTTATCTTTTGCACCCCCCACACACACATGCATACATGCACACAGACACACACACCCAAACCCACACACACACACACACACACACACACACACACACACACACACACACGCACACACACACACACACGCACACACGCACACACACACACACACACACACACACACACACACACACACACACACACACACACACACACACACACACACACACACACACACACACACACACACACGTGTATGTTATTGCCCAAGGCAAAAGATATTACTTCAGCAAGATCCTGCCTGGGTGTCCTGCAGAGTTCTACATCAGCTGAGAGAGAAAAGAGAGACCTTGAGTGAATTAAGTATCTCTGTTTTGCATTTTATTGCTTATTTTAGCTAACCACACTGTTTTGAGCATTTTTTATTAACTTTGCAACTTATTTGAACTGTTTTTTGAATTCTGATACTGTTTGCACTTTATTGACATTTTTAAGTGTATTTCAATCGTTTAGCTGTTGAGGGCTACACACTCAAGTGCGATAGCCATTTTTTTGCCTTGAAAGTGTTTGTATTACTGTATCTGTTTTAATTTAAAAAAAATGTCCTGTCGCTTTACTCGTTCCCCACCTTTCTATAACTAGTAGAGTCTGGTTTTCAGAGTTTGTTGAATTCTGGGCTGTTTTGTAGCTTCTGTGTTGCCCAGACCTTACTAAGGTAGAAGGAAGCTTCTCTGTTCATCAGTGAGAGTGGTGAGCTTTAAATAGCCTATCTGTTGCTGGAGGAGTGGTCTCAGCTCAGAATCTGTAGTTTTCTTGGCCATTTTGGGCAATTTCTATCCCTTTCATCTCTCTGTTTAAAAACCCGTGTTTGCGCAGTTTTTGCACTTGTATTACTTCAGCAAGATACTGTCTGGGTGTCCTACAGAGTTCTCCAGAAGCAGAGAGAAAAGAAAGACTTTGAGTGGATTAAGTACCTCTGTTTTGCTTTTTATTGCTTATTTTCGCTAACCACACTATTTTGAGCATTTTTTATTAACTTTGCAACTTATTTGAACTGTTTCTTGAGTTCTGTTACTGTTTGCACTTTAACTGATCATTTTTAAGTGTTTTTCAATTGTTTAGCAGTTGTGGGCTACACACTCAAGTGCAGTAGCCATTTTTCTGGCTTGAAAGTGTTTGTATTACTGTATCTGTTTAAATTTTCAAAAAAAAAAAAAACAAACAAAAAAGAAAATCCTATCTCTTCACTCATTTCCCACATTTCTTTAACTTGTAGAGTCTTGTTTTCAGATTTTGCTGAATACTGGGCTGTTTTGTAGTTTCTGTGTTGCCCAGACCTTACTAAGATAGATGGAAGCTACCCTGTTCATCAGTGAGAGTCACTGGAGGAGTGGTTTCAGCTCACAATCTGTAGTTTTATTGTCCATTTTGGGCTATTTCTATCCCTTTCATATTTCTGTTTAAAAAACCTTGTTTGCACGGGTTTGCACATTGCACAGTGCCATTTAACTAGGGTTAAACTATTACTAGCACCAGGAAGTCTGCTCTTCAAGTTTTCCCTTAGAACTAGCCAGTTCAGTTTTTAAGCAATCAACCTGTTCCTCATAGCTCTGCACTTACTTAGAAACTGTTATAAGCACTAGATAGACCATAAACTGCTACAGCACTTAACTCTCCTTACCAAGTAAAAAAAAAAAAAAAAACAGTTAGCACTTAAATAAATAAATACCTATCCAGGCATGTCCAAGGGTCAGCTCCCAATGTTTTCTCCTGTTTTCTTGGTGAATCTGGGCATCCTGAGGCAATGTAGCTATTGCCTCATGTACACAGACAACTCTCTCCTCCTACCACCTAACACTACAACCTGTGAGAAATGCACTTATATTGCCAAGTTGGAAGCTAGGCTCTCTCCAGCCAAGAATGGACTAGTCAGTCTGGAGGAGAAGGTAAACACTCGCACCACACCACACACATCATATAAGCCTTCAAAACCTACATGAAACACACACCTACATTTGTGGAGGTTCTTAAAATAAATCTGCCCAAACAACAGAGCCCTCTGAAGCTGAAAAGGCAAACAACCAACACCACCCAACACAACCCAAGTGACACATAACTCACAAAACAAATGTGCCACTCAATCTCAGCCCCTAAGGCAAAACAACGTACCCATTACACTAGTCATGGGTGATTCTTTAGTCAGGCACACTGATGTCCCACTCACCAGGCTAAACAAGGAGAAGATTACAGTTAGCTGCCTGTTGGGTGCGAGGATCCGCCACATAACGCAGGCACTCAGGTCACTGCAACAAGTACAAATATGACTCTGTTATTGTTCATGTTGGAGTGAATGACCTGAGATGTACCTCCCTGGACTGCATGAAAAGAGACATGAAGCTCTCGGATCTTGTAGCCCAGGCAGGTAGACTCTAGCCCTGAATAGCATCCGGCCATCACCCAGAATGATACCTCAGTACAAGGACAAAATGATTGACTTGAGACAATTGGCTAAATGTCTGGTGTCATTTTAAGGGGATACAGTATCTGTCAGCCTGGGACGACATGATCGACAGATCAGGATGCTTTGCCAGAGATGGCCTGCACCTGTCGCTTCTGGGGTTTTGGATACTGGCTAAGGCTCTTGGCACCCCCATAGTGCCTTTTTTAAGCAAGGTTCAAATGACAGCATTACCACCATAACTGGTACAAACAAGCAAAATCTGAGGGTAATTCTAATCAATGCTAGAAGTCTAATCCTCAAAATGCACTCACTCGTGGCACTCCTTAAAATGGAGAACATCGACATCTGAGCAGTGACAGAGACCTGGTTCAAGGCTCCAGAGAGCACCCCTGCAATACCAGGCTACAATTCTTACCACAGCTTTTAGCTATAAACCCTGGATTGAAACACCCAGAGGCAGAGGCATGTCCGTATTCACCAAGGATATCCACACTTCCATGCTAATTGCCCAACATAATCCATCCAAAATTCTCCAGGTGCAACTAACACTGGGCAAGACTGCAATCCCAATTGTAGCTTGCTACAGATCCCCCACCATGCCCCAAGACTTCTACTTCACTTTTCTTAACATACTGGAAAATATTAAGGTACAACCCAACACCCTCATACTGGGAGACTTCAACTATCCCACCATTAACTGGGGAAAAACTCATGTACCAACACATTTGCACAGCATTTTTGGAATTCATAAATTCAAACACTTTGGATTAACTGATCCAGAACCCAACCAGGGGCAGCAATATCCTAGACCTGGTCATTACCAGCATGGGTAATCAGTGCTCCACACCAGAGGTCAGTCCCTTGTTGGTCACTCAGATCTGACCGTAAGCTAATCACCCTAGACATCCACATCCCGCCCCACCCTCTATTCAGGAAACCACTGTAAAAAACTTCTCCAAAGCCAACTTCATGCTTTTTAAGACAGAAATGACAAACGTCACGACACCCATGCAGATGGAAAGTAGAAGTACGACTGCTGAATCCTACATCAATGCACTGTATGAACACATACACGAGTGCATGGACCATGACATCCCAAATAGAACCAAGATGCTATCCTCCAAAAAAGAAGAAGCCAATCTGGTGGTCCCCTGCCATTAACAAACTCTACAACAGAAGGAAGAAACTGTTTCAAAAAAGAGTAAAATCCCAAGATAGGAAAAACTCCCTTGTCAGCCTCAGTAAGAAGCTGAGATCCCTCATAAAATCCTCCAAAGCTAGTTACGAAAACAAAATTGCCACTGATTCTAAAGACAGCCACAAGATATTCTATAGCTATGTCAAGAATCTCAATGGCAACACTCAGATCTGCTCAGAGCTACAGCACAATAGCACTAAACATACATAACCAGCTGATATCGCCAACATCCTGGTAGAAAGGTTCAGTGCAAATTTCATCCTCCTCTCACCACCGAAAGAGCCCATCTCTATACCAGATGAATGCCACGTCCCTGTAATCATGGCCACACAGGTGAAAAGCACATTTGCCAAAGCCAAAAATAGAGCATCCATGGGACCTGACAACATCCCAGGCTGTGTTCTGCATGCACTACAAACTGAACTGGCACCCCACCTAAGGACCATGTTCAATCAAAGCCTCACTACAGGTTTTGTGCTTAATGAATGGCACACAGTTACAGTGATCCCACTCCACAAGGGGGGATCCACCACGGACCCTGGAAACTACTGACCCATCAGCCTGATGAGTCTGATCTGCAAGACCATGGAACTTATCATCATGGAACTGATAAACAAAGACATAGGTAACCTGCAAACTCTGGACCCCACCCAGTTTGGGTTTGTGAAAGGTACATCATGTCTCCTAAACCTGATTGACTTCTTTGAAGCAGTCACTAAAGCGGTGGACGAGGGTAAGGCAGTTCACACAGCCTACCTAGATCTCGCCAAGGCCTTTGGCACTATCCCCCACTCTGATATTATTCATAAACTCAGGAAACTGGGCATAAAACCCTATGTCACATGATGGGTGGCCAACTGGCTCACTGACAGAACTCACACTGTGAAAGTAGCCTATTCCAAATCCTTCTCCAGACCAGTGACAAGTGGAGTACCACAGGGTTCAGTCCTGGGTCCCCTCCTGCTTGGCATCTACTTCTCTGAAGCCCAAGCCAACACAGAGGGCTTATGGCTAACAAAGTTCACAGACAATTGCAAACTGGGAGCCATTATTGAATCCCCTAAGGATGTGGACATTCTACAAAAGGGCCTCAATGAGACAGATGCCTGGTGTCTAAGCCATAGCCTCAAGCTCAATGCCAAAAAATGCATAGTCATCCCCTTTGGGAAAAACCCTGTGCCAATGAACTACCACATAGGTGGTAGTCCACTCAACACCGAAAGTGTGATATGAGACCTAGGAGCACAGGTAGACAGTAGTCTCTCCTTTGATAACCACATAGCCACAGTGGTCAGGAAGTCCTTCTATGTGCTACACCTCATCACAAAAGATTTCTCATCCAGAAAAAAAAAGAGGTCATTGTCCCCCTCTACTCAGCCCTCATTAGACCTATTATAGAGTACAATGCCCCATTTGGGATGTATCTCACAAGACATTTGCAACAACTGCAAAGACTGCAGAAATACCTCACAAAGAGGATCACCGGCCTCAAACAGATGCCCTATGCAGACCGTCTTAAGAAACTCCAGCTCTACTCCGTCGCATATCACCTACTCAGAGGCGATCTCTGACTAACATACAAAGCCATATCAAACCCAGAGCTGTTGGACATGCTAAACTTAGCAAAATCCCATTCCTTTGGGCCACACGCTCCAGGGACCTTAACCTTGTCACCGCAATAAACAGAACTTGCTGGAGGGGATAGGTTCCTGTGCCAGTGACTTCCCATACTCTGGAACAAGCTGCCCATTCATGTCAAACAGAGCACTTCATTGGACCTTTTTAAGAAAAATCTGAACAACTGGATAGGAAATAGGAAATTTATCCCGGAGATCACTTCTGTGGCTCTGCTCGACAGGGGCACAGGTAAATAAATTTTTGGGTGGCTAAAGCCAGAGAATCTTTATGACTAGGCTTATATAGGCCATGGGGCTGATAGCCTAGTACCTACCTATGAACACAAACACACACACACACACACGCACACACACACACACACACACACACACACACACACACACACACACACACACACACACACACATTCACACACGCACGCACAGATCCAAACCCACATACACAAACATGCACAGACAGGCTACACTGTAAATATCATCTTAAAATGAAATGCCAAAACAATTGCTGAATTGTGAATCATACCTGTTCAGCAAAACATTTGCTAGCTGTAGGAGATCCACAACAAGTAGAAAGCATCTTCAGGAAAGATGCTAAAGAACTGTGGACTATTTCACTTGGAGCACCAGCAGAACGTCTTGAAAATTCAAAAGCAATTCTAAAATTAAAAAAAAAACAAAAAAGAAAAAAAAATACATTTATTTTGTAGCTATGGAGAACCACTTAGATGTAGTCAAGCAAAATTAAGCAGTATAACAGTCTAATGTAAGAAATGCAGTGTAACAAAAGTGTGTGTGAGTGTGTGTGTGTGTGTGTGTGTGTGTGTGTGTGTGTGTGTGTGTGTGTGTGTGTGTGTGTGCATGTGTGTTTCATAAGTAGGATTTACAACTTGTACAGCAAGAGGAAGTGATTACATTTCATTCTCTCACACCCTTACAAATATAATGTAAAAATGATTTTGGAGAGGAAAAGGGCCCCATGCAGTCCCCCATACTGCCATATCTATAGACATACTAATGCTGACGTCACACAACACTGGGAAAAACACCAATTACAATAATTCCTTCTGTCACCTGATCTCAATACACAATATACAAATGGCTGAAAGCACACTGGCAACAATTTTCCCAACATGACAATCATTCTTCAGCCTGTGATTCACAACAGAAATTGAAATGTACATTGTTCTTCACTAGTAACTGTAGGTTCTGATGAATTAGCACTTCACTATAACTTTTTCATGTACTGAGCATTGATAAACTGCAAAATGATGATCTCAGTCTTTCAGTTTCTCCCTCTCTATCTGTATGTGCGTGTGTGTGTGTATATATACATATATGTATCAATCACATTGTCTGAAATTTGAAATTCAAAGACCTGCATCTAAAACTGTAAAAAAAAAAAAAAAAAAAAAAAAAGGAATGAGTGACTGCAGTCTGCTTAGCAGTGTAAAAAAAAAAGAAAATAAGGAAAATAGATAGCAAATGAGATAGAATCTAAGCTATATAACGTGACAGTAACTAATACATGGTCAACAGTTACACAAACTCAATATTCTCTCAACTGTAGAAAGGTATGAATGTTCTCTCAAGTATTTTCTCTGACAAAAAACAAAAAGAAACATATTTAGCATGAGGCCCACAAGGCTTTTGTGAAATGTGTATATCTCCCCACAGAGTCAAAGCACTGATCAGGGTATTTTTGGTACCTATAGAGTCTTTATTTTAGTTTTGCATAAGGTATACTTAACAAAAAAATGATCCAGCAGATTGAGATGAAGCTACCTTGCTAATATAAAATTAAATATGTTGTATTTGAACTCAGTATATAAGTACCTGTGCAATCACTGAAATTATGTCTAAAGACATTGTAACCCAAATATCTAAATATCTGCAGATTGCCTCTTTTCTTTGTTCTAGACAAAACTAAGTGATGGTATCAATATTTTTATGATGCTACATAAAAGTATGATTTATATAAAATATAACATAAATAAAACTGTTTTATGTAAAAATTCTAGTAGATAAATCAGAACTCAGAACTGACTTGGGCTGAAGAAAGCCTCCATGACTACTACAGGTTCATAGGTTCATAGGTTCATAGGTTCATAGGTTCATACTAGGCTATCTGCCCTAAGGCATTTATAAGCCTAGCCAGAGTGTGTGTGGCTTTCACCACCCCTTAGGATGAGAATACTATACCCATTAGTTTGCTGTGCCTCTGTCCAGCAGTGACACAGAGATGAATCCCGGGGTAAACCTACAATCTCCCATCCACTCGTCAAGATTTCTCTTGAACAGAGTCAGTGAGGGGCTCTGCCTCACATGGACTGGGATTCTGTTCCATAGTGTAGGGAGTCTCTGGGTGATGAATCTGTCCCTCCAGCACATCCTATTTATATCCGTGTTGAGGTTTAAGTCTCTTGCTCTCGTGGCTCTGGTGGATTTGGATTTTTTGAGGTGGAGCATGTCCATTAATTCCGGGTTGGACATGGCCTTGTATGTCAGGCAAAGATCACCTCTGACCAGATGGTATGCGACTGAATAGAGCTGGAGTTTCTTCAGTCGGGCAGTGTATGACATATGTTTGAGCCCCTTTATCCTTTTGGTGAGGAACTTTTGGGGTCTTTCCAACTGCTGCAGGTGTCGGGTAAGGTACATTACGAATGGGGCGTTGTACTCAATCATTGGTCTGATAAGTGAAGAGTACAGGGGTACAATGACCTCTCCTGATCTGGACGTGAATCCCTTCATGATCAGGTGGGCAATGTAGAAGGTCTTCCTAACCACTTTGGCAATGTGAGTGTCAAAAGAGAGGTTACTGTCAACTTGGGTCCCCAGGTCCCTGATAACTTCTTCCGTGTTTAATGGATTACCACCTATGTGGTAATTAGGGGTTACCTTGTTTTTCCCAAAGGGTATGACTATACATGGCTTGTCAAGCATGTCATCCCAGGCAGACAGACATTGGATCCCCTTAGAATGACACCAGTAATTAAGCCAATTATTAAAGCTGATCATTTTGTCTCTGTATTGTGGCATCATTCTTGGTGAGGGTAGGATACTGCTCAGGGTCAGGGTCATACCGGCCTGGGCTACATAATCTGAGAGCTCCTCTATGTCTCCTTTCATGTAGTCCAGGGAGGTACGTCTCAGGTCGTTCACACCGGCATGGACAATGACTGAGTCATACTTGTACTTGCTGTGGAGTGACCTGAGTGCTTGTGTTATGTGGTGGATTCTAGCGCCCGACAGGCAGCTTACTTTGATCTTTTCCTTGTTCAGTCTGGTGAGTGGGACATCAGTGTGTCTGACTATGGAGTCACCTATAACAAGTGTGTCTGGCATTGTGTTTGGCCTTAAGGGCTGTGACTGTTTAGCACACTGACTTTGAGAACTATGTGTTGTATGTCTTGAGGTGGCAGTTGCTTGGGTGTCTGCTTTGGAGGCCTCTGTAGTTTTGGTAGATTTTTGATCAGTGCCTCCAAGTATGTCTTTGTGTGTTTATGTGTTTGTTTTGCAGTTTTACAGAGCAAACAAACAAAAAAATACCTTCCAAGAATCTGCTGCAATTAAATTTAGAAAAAAATAACAGTGTTCTTCTGCAGCACCTCACTCACCCAAGTATAGACTGTGAAACTACCGAACTAAAATAGTTAATACAATAATCAAATGTCAATAAATATTAAATAAAAGTGAACAGTGGCTGGGAATCATAGACAACTCGTATACTAAACAGCACAACACTGTTTGCAAGTGGTCACACTCAGGGAGGTTGTGATTCACAGTACCAGCTAAGAGTACGGAACAATATCACAACAATATCACAATACAATGCAAATCACAGTACCCAATCTAACGGGTGCATAATAAGTGCAGCTGAGCACCTCTACAGCAGGTCATGACTCGAGGCACATTAGACATTCCGCATGTTAGTATAAAAACAACACATTGAAACATTCTGAGGTACAGCAAACAAAGCCACTCAGAGAAGCAGCAGCATTTTGGAGCTAGAACTTACCAACTCTCACCTCTACTACCTCACACCCAAAAGCATGATGCAACAGAAGGTTGCATGAGTGAGAATGATACTGGCAAATTACATGCCACCTTGAAAATGAGCATGTTTTTGTGGGCAGGGGACATGAGCTGACAAGACTCACCCTCAAAAAGGACTGGGAGAAGTGCTTGGACTTCTATACTGGTGAACTCTAAGGTATGTGTAGGTCTATCCACACTTTTTTTGGCTACTGCTTTTTTCCTAATGTCCTTGCTTAACTCTATAGTCCCACCTCTCAAGTCCTGTCCTTTGCAGCTTCCTGGTATGACCCACATTGACAGGGTCTCCCTATAAGGGACAGCATCTGACCATGGAGTCCTCCATTCTCCAAATGAAGCACATTATGTAAGAGACATGCTAAGCAAGTGTAGTGAGATGGTGCAGGCAGACTCTGTCATACTGCAGCTCATGGTGGGTTTTGGTAGCCTTACAATTCACTACACTCTGACTGAGTGGGCAGCAACTCTGAGTGAGTGAATCAGTGAGTGCTTAGCCACTAGACACAGAGGATACCCATGTCTCCTCAGCCCTCCTGCTCCCAGCATCATCTCCAACCTCTGCTAGAGATCCACTGGACAGATATTCATTTCACTCTGACCCCCTAGATATTCAAATATATCCTCCCTGTCTATAACTGAAATAGTGTCTCATGGGTCATAAACATGGCTTTATACTACTGTGCCACAGATGAAGCAGCACTCACCATGCATGCTACAGGAACTTTCCAGAAACAAATAGGAAACACATTGGGCATATCACAGGTGTTACCATGCATGGCTTCTATGTCACCATACAATTACTTGAAGTACTGAATGAGGTAGACATCACAAATCTGTCAGTAAAAACCCTGTCTGGTGTCTGTGAAAAATGTTATGCCTAGAAGAAAGGGTTCTATTCCAGCAACAATCAGGAAGTGTGCAGTGCTCTAAGCTTGATAGCCAATGACTTTGTACACCACTGTAGCACTACACATGATTCAAATATATGGCAATTTGCAAGTAAGCTCTGCTGCCACATATCCTGAATAGGCAAAATAGTAAGTGTAAGAATTGTTTGAACCAGTCATGTATGTGTGTGTGTGTGTGTGTGTGTGTGTGTGTGTGTGTTGATAGGATAACTATATATATATATATATATATATATATATATATATATATATATATATATATATATATACACACACACACACACACACACACACACACACACACACACATACCAACGGGCAGATACATATATATATATATATATATATATATATATATATATATATATATATATATATATATATATATATATATATATAGGTTCATAGGTTCATAGGTGTGTACTAAGTGTACTAGGCTAATGGCCCTGGGGCCTTTATAAGCCTAGCCATAGGATTACCCTGGCATCGTGCAACCTGACCTTAGTTCCCAGTGCCTCTGTCAAATAGAGCCACTGGAGTTATCCTTGTGGTGAATTTTCTATTTCACATCCACTCATCAAGATTTATCTTGAAGAGTGTCATCGAGGTGCTCTGCTTGACATGTATGGGAAGTCTATTCCATATTATGGGCAGTCTCTGGGTTATGAACCTGTCTCTCCAGTATGTTCTATTGATTGTGGTAATGAGATTGAGGTCTCTGGAGCATGTGGTGCCGAGGGATTGGGATTTCTTTAGATGTAGCATTTCTAACAGAGCTGGGTGAGACATGGCTTTGTAAGAAAAGCAGAGATCGCCTCTAAGTAGGTGATACGAGACAGAGAATAGTTGGAGATTTTTTTAGTCTGTCCATATAGAACAAGTGTTTAAGGCCTAGGATCCTCTATGTGAGGTACTTTTGCATCCTCTCCAGTTGTTGCAGGTGTCTAGTAAGGTACATGCCAAATGGGGCATTGTACTCGATGATTGGCCTAATGAGGAAAGAGTAGAGGGAGACAATGACCTCTTTTTTCCTGGATGCAAAACCCTTAGCAATGAGATGTGCCACACAGAAGGACTTTGTGACCACAGTGGCAATGTGGTGATCAAAAGAGAGGTTGCTGTCAGCCTGTGTTCCCAAATTTCTTATAATGCTTTTTGCATTCACTGGACTACCATCAATGTGGTAATTCATGGGAACCGAGTTTTTTCCCAAAGGGTACAATGACACATTTTTTGACACTGAGCTTAAGGTCATGGTTCTGACACTAGTCGTTGGTCTCAGTGAGGCCATTCTATAGGATCTCAACATCACTAGGGGAGTTAATAATAGCTCCCAACTTGCAATCATCTGCAAACTTTGTCAGCCAGAGTCCCTTCATGTTGGCCTGGACTTCAGAGAATTAGATACCAAACAGGAGAGGACCCAGGACCAAACCCTGTGGGACTCAGCTTGTGACTAGTCAGCAGTCTGACTTGGAGTCAGCTGTTTTCACACTGTGGGTTGCATCTGTGAACCAGTTTGCAACCCTACTTAGAGGCGATCTCTGCTTGACTTACAAAGGCATGTCTCACTCAGCTCTGTTAGAAATGCTACATCTAAAGAAATCCCAATCCCTCGGCACCACACGCTCCAGAGACATTAATCTCATTACCACAATCAATAGAACATACTGGAGAGACAGGTTCATAACCCAGAAACTGCCCATAATATGGAATAGACTTCCCATAATACTAGGTGCCTGGTAATCTACTAGTATTGTGATTGGTCCTTTGGGGGGGGTAAAGTTGGCACTGAATCTGTCGGCCAGTATATTGGCAATATCTGTTGGCTCGGTATAGGAGGTACCATTGTGCAGTAGCTCAGAGCAAATCTGGTTATTGCCGTGAAGATTCTTTGCATAACTATAGTCTTTACTGTCTGATGCAATTCTGTTTTCTTAGCTAGCTTTAGAGGATTTATTGAGGGATCTCAACTTTTTGTTGAGGTTGATAAGAAAGTTTTTCCAGTCTTGGGACTTCACCTTATTCCACATCAGTTTCCTCCTTCTGTTGTAGAGCTTGTTTATGGCAGGGGACCACCACATAGGTTTCCTTTTTTTGGAGGATTCATCTTAGTTCTATTGGGTATGGTGAGATCCATGCATTTGTGTACATGTTCATACAGTGCACTGGTGTATGATTCGGTAGTCATCCAACTATTCTCCATTTGCATGGGTGCCGTGAAGTTAGCCACCTCTGTTTTTAGGAGCACAAAGTTAGCTTTGGAAAAGTTTTTCAAGGTGGTTACTTATGTGGGTGGGAGGGATGTTGATTTCCAAGGTGATTAGTTTGTGGTTGGGTCTAACCAGGGAGGAGCTAACTATTGGTGTAGAGCAACAGTTGCCCATGTTAGTAATGACCAGGTCAAGGATGTTGCTACCTCTAGTAGGGGTAAGAATGAGCTGATCCAGGGCACTGGAATTAATGAACTCCAGGAAATGCTGGGCAAGAGTATTGGTACATGATAGTTCTCCCAGTTAATGGAGGGGTAGTTGAAGTCACCCAATATGAGGTTGGACTCTAATATTCTCCAGGGTGCTTAGGAACATGGAGTGTGAGTAGAGAGAGAGAGATAGACAGTGTGTACATTTCCTATTCCTGGTATGGTCCAACTCTGTTTCTTGTGATGCAGAATACCTTTTGGTGCCCTTACTGATCATAATCATAAAGACAGACACCATCAGTGAAATAGTAGAACACCATCCATATGCAAACCTAAAATCTTAATGAATTTGTGTTCAGCTTGATGAATGTAAGATTCCACTAATTGAATGTAGCTGGGGACTCTGAAATGCATCCCTTCCATCATTTGCAAGTTGTTTTTAACTTGCTGCATGCTGCATTGCATGATTATCAAAAAGTATGCAGCTCACCTTTCCATCTATGTTTGTCTCAAGTGAGACATCAACGACATCCATTGACTGGAAGGGGTTGCCAGAATGTAACCATTATTTTGGACCATGGCACTAGACTGTAGTGTTGGCAGTGCAAGCTCGTTGTGAGAGGGATGTTGTGCTACTATGGGAATAAGACCAATATGGACTCTGCTAGGAAGGTGACTTCTCCCTGAGAATAGAAGTAATCTTCACAATGTGAGAAGGTGGATGGAGAAATCCTAGATTCCTAATAGCAGACTGTCATCTCTGCAGTGGCCTTCTGACATGACCATGTTGTGTACACATGCATTCCTACCCTTTGACAGCACTGCTGCACACAGTACTAATTTTAGTACTACTTATCTTTCAGATAAAGATTGATATAGTAACTATGTGTCCTACCATAAGCAGCATGTGACTCTGTGGCCTCACCAAGGTATTGGCATTGATGAGTGGCACCATCATGGAAATGACTCACCACATCACTCATGTCCATGTCATCATGGGGAGCCACAGGCTGTGCCAAAGTGATGCGGGTTTATGAGAGTAGTGCCAAATGTCTAAGACCCATCACTAGAGTGATGCCTGGTAAATGGGCAAGAGGCAGACTCAAGTCTACACATCAAGAAGCAGAAAAGCACACCAACCCTGTAATTAGCATGCAGCTGTGTGGAAGAGAGCACCTCTGCTATGGCTGGAATAACAGGCATTGCAAATTTCTTTCCAGCTGTCATTATGATGCTCAGTTAGGCAAAAATGAAAAAATCAGATGTGCCTAAATGATGATGGTAATATGTCATGACAACACCCCCCCCCCACCCCACAAAGCAGCGAGCAGATACAAATAAATAAATAAAAGCTTTATATCACTATGCATTATAAATAAAAGATTACCATGTGTTACTGCAATGCTAAGTTAAATTGCTGTCTGAAGTCAGGATGTCATAAAGCTATGCCACTTGCTAGGTTATCCTGGAGGGCTGAACACCAATATATGTTTAGCCAAATCTTACAGTTTAATCAAAATCATTCTAAAACACATAACTATGATTAATGTTAGCAAGCATCAGTTCTGTAAAAATTATAAGTTACCTTATATACTTATGTACTTCAAAGCCACATAAAAAACTCTTATTTTAAGATATTAAACAGTGATTCTTTCCATTGCTAAAATCCAAGATTCATTGGAGACTGTAGACTGAAAACAAAAAGACATCAGGAACACGTGAGGAACAATCATGTGCCACGATTAGCATTTAGTTACAGTATATCTGCAAACATGTCATTAAAAAACAGCTATCAACTGTTCATCTCTCTACAGCATTCACTGTTATATTCTGCACAGATTACATCATACATTTCTAAAAGAACACAGATTGAGTTAGGAGTCCTGGCATTATTATGAAAAGAGTGCTATCACGTCTGTGTACAGCCCTACTACCAGAAAATATGCAGTATAGCCCATTCATAGCATATAGATATAAATGTAAAAAAATTAGAATAGTATATTTACTTGTCTGTAAAACTCTGACCACCTTTAGTGAGACTCTCACATAGCTCTTCATTGCTTGGCTCCACGTAACCAGGAATTTCAAGGGGTGGGAATTCAAGGGCTGCTAGACATAATTTCAGTTCCAATCCCTGTGATTTACAACATTGTTCAACTCCAGGGTGATAGGGAAAAGGAGAGTTCTCTTGACAAGACTTCAATGATATGGCATTTGACTGGAAGAAAAAATAACACCGTAACTCTATCAGTTGTTTAATGTACTAATATGTTTTATTTTAGCTACAGCATTTGACTTCCTAAAAGAAAGAAAAAATCACAGACATATAATTTCATCAGTATTTTAATATAAAAGTTTTTGGTTTTATATAGCAAAACACGTTGAACTCTAATGATGCCTCCAGCCATTTCTTAAGAATCCACTTTTACCTGTTATTATTATTCAAAGCTGCAAAACTTTGTTATACTCATGTAATTGACAAATGATGGCAAATGTACAGGAGCAAAACCAAGAATCCAAAAGAACTGCATGAAATGGCAATTTTCCAAAAGGTGACAGCCAGCAATCCACTTGTAATATCAACATATTTTATTGAAAAAATATACGCAAAAGTTAAGTGGTTTCGTCTAGTAAACCACATTCTTCTTCAGGTGTATGAAAAAAATAAAAGCAATTTTCAAATTTACTTCTGAAGATGTCTGTTATTAACCGAACAAAACCATCTAACCTTTGCTTATAGTTTTCAATAAAATTTATTTATATTATTGGTGGTTTGCTGGCTGTCACTGTTTTGGACAGTTGACGTTTTGTGATGTTCAATATTTTTCTTTGTTACAGGCATACTATTAAAAGATGTTGGAAAAATAATTAATAAATAGATGATCAAAGTCATGTAAATGTGAAATATGAAGACAGTAGTATCTCTATAAATTAGCAAATAAAAAAATCAGTTCTTTGAGCATTCAAGAATTAACCTATCAGTGAAAGTAATACCAACATTCATGGCAAAATGCAATAAACAAACTAGCAAATATATTTTTTCACAACTGTAGTGGAGATCATGTTTTAAGGATTTCATCTTTAAATCACTTATGAAACCTGGAGGGTTAAAAGGACTCTGGATAGAAAATATTGCAAAAATATGACAAGATGCTCTTTTGTAGTTCCAAGGTCATTTCTAACAACATTTACTTTGTCAGAAACATATCAGTAAGTTATTTCTTAATTGTTCTGTCAAAGAACTGATATTTTACTATCACATTATATAATGTGATAATAATATTAAATGTTAAACAAACATTATGCTATATTAACTTATTGCTATTTAAAAATTAGTCTGATGATATTTTTTTCTGTGAATTAAGAAACAAAACATTTATTGTTCACCCATCAACCCATTGATGACATATAACATGTCTATAAATAATTATAAACTCCTTCCTCTTATCTTACCACTCTTAATTCTGCCATACTTTCTTACTAGCTATGAAAATCTCACATTCGTAGGTTCTCTTATCCAAAATGCCAAACCAAGACCCCCCTACCTCCACTGACTGCGGAACTTGCCCACTACTACACTACCCCAAAAATTATAAATTCCAACCACTTGCTTCTAAAAAAACCACTCCAATCAACACCAAAATCCAAATATGAACTAAAACTACTATTCAAAGTTATTAGACTACTAAGGTATCTAAGAAAAAACATAACCAAAGATGGGGACATCCATCCTAATCCAGGCCCAACCTTAACTCAAAATCCTACCAGCCCCACCACTCTCCCTCTGACTGGTCAACTCCTTCCTAATATGCCACTTAAACATTAGAAGCCTAAACAATAAGATACATAGCCTGCATGCTGTACTAGCCACATACCTCCCCAACATAATGTGTCTATCTGAAACATGGCTCCGGCCATCAACCAAAGACAATGAGATCCTGCCTCCTGGTTACAATATACTTAGGGCAGATAGAGTAAAGAAAAGAGGAGGTGGAATAGCCGTCTTATATAATAGCACACTTAACATCATAACTAACCCTATACAACCACCCCAGGTCTCCAATGCTGAAATACTAGCTCTAAAAATTCTACTAAATAATCATAAGGGCATTAACCTAATTGTCACCTATATTCCCCCCGGGAACAATGTAGAAACAGAGGTCATTCTACATTGGATAGCCAACAACTACCCTCAAGAAACCATTGTCCTGGGCGATGTTAATATTGACTGGAACCAATGCACAGCACAGTCTAACCCCATCCCTGTTAACCTACATGGATTCTCTCAGATAATATCATCTATCACACATACAAGTAACAATAACCAAAAAGAGAGTATACTAGACTGGATACTCACCAACAGTCATCCCCAGAACTATATGTCTGGAACTCTCCCTAATGATCTTAGTGATCACCTGCTCACATACATCATGAAAGACAAAATTAATTGTACAAACTTACCTATTTATAGGTCTATCAGATACAAGAAAAACTTTGACCCAACTAAATTTCAACTTGAACTCAAATCATGTAACTGGACAAAACTAAAGTTCCTTCCCCTTGATGAGGCAGTGTCATCATTTAACAATTCATTCCTTACTATACTTGACTCGCATGCCCCTAAATGCCCAATAAGAATTAAAACTCAGCTAGCACCCTGGCTAACAACAGACACCAAAACCAAAATAACAACTAGAGACAAAGCGTGGGGTAAATGGCACTACCAAACTACCCCTAGATCGTATCAAATTCCAACAACTTAGAAATGAGACTAAAAAAGCCATCATACTAGATAAGAAAAATGACTTCTACAATCTGCAACATAAACATCAGAATAACCCTCAAAAGTACTGGGCAGGCATACATAAACTTCTCCAACCAGGCAAATCCACTACTCCGACCCCAGGAACATTATCTGACAAGAGCCAAGAAGATATAGCCAATTCATTCAATACTTTCTTCACAGAAACCATCCAGTCATTAGCTAACCAACTTTCTCCTCCCAAACCCAGGAACATTTATCTGAAAATATACGCAAAAGTTAAGTGGTTTCGTCTAGTAAACCACATTCTTCTTCAGGTGTATGAAAAAAATAAAAGTAATTTTCAAATTTTCTTCTGAAGATGTCTGTTGTTAACCGAACAAAATAATCTAACCTTTGCTTATAGTTTTCAATAAAATTTATTTATATTATTGGTGGTTTGCTGGCTGTCACTGGTTTGGACAGTTGATGTTTTGTGAAGTTCAATATTTTTCTTTGTTACAGGCATACTACTAAAAGATGTTGGAAAAATAATTAATAAATAGATTATCAAAGTCATGTAAATGTGAAATATGAAGACAGTAGTATCTCTATAAATTAGCAAATAAAAAAATCAGTTCTTTGAGCATTCAAGAATTAACCTATCAGTGAAAGTAATACCAACATTTATGGCAAAATGCAATAAACAAACAAGCAAATATATTTTTTCACAACTGTAGTGGAGATCATGTTTTAAGGATTTCATCTTTAAATCACTTATGAAACCTGGAGGGTTAAAAGGACTCTGGATAGAAAATATTGCAAAAATATGACAAGACGCACTTTTGTAGTTCCAAGGTCATTTCTAACAACATTTACTTTGTCAGAAACATATCAGTAAGTTATTTCTTAATTGTTCTGTCAAAGAACTGATATTTTACTATCACATTATATAATGTGATAATAATGTTAAATGTTAAACAAACATTATGCTATATTAACTTATTGCTATTTAAAAATTAGTCTGAAGACATTTTTTTTCTGTGAATTAAGAAACAAAACATTTATTTACTGGAGAATCTAAAGTCTTTATCATTCAGGGTTATACATTTTACAACATTTATTTTTAATGGTCAAGATATTGCAAATATTTTATTTTATTAAAGTAGGTTGGCAAAATATAAAATTGTTTGCATAATGGGCAACACATAAATGCTACCAATGACACTTGATTCTAAGCCTAGAAATACAAAGAGATACTAAATAATGTTCGTGATATGTACTTACTTGAAAATGTCTGGTAAGTTTCATACATTATGTAATGGATCTCAGCAGCTAAGTAGTAGAGATTCATGTTGACTGAAGCCACACCAACTTCCCAGTGGAATGAATTTACAGGAAATTAAATGAATTGAATCCACTTTAGTAAACCTCAAAGTATGTTTTGGAAGGAGCAAGCCCTTTGCCCCATCTGGGAGGTACGCCCCACTCCCGTAAACTGAAACTGGCTGGAGTAACATTATTTCATGAACTGCATTTGAGATGTTTTCTTTGTACACCATAAAATTGTCGGCGTTTATGAATTTTACATCTGGGTGAACAAAAGTACTATTGAGCGTGCATGTAGCCGTGCGTGTGTGTGTGAGTGTGTGTGTGTGTGTGTGTGTGTGTGTGTGTGTGTGTGTGTGTGTGTGTGTGTGTGTGTGTATGTGTTTAGAATCTTTACTTACTGAGGTATTGTACATTGTACATTGCGACATTAACTTGTCTGGTTATCTTTTTTTTTTTACAAAACTCAGTTTGTGGCTTGAATGAAAAGAATAGCATCAATATGAAACATGAGCTCTGGTGTTTATGTTTTATAATAACGAGATGATAGTAGGGTGGTGGTATTGACTCTGCACAGATGGCACCTATTTATATACAAGAGTGCAATCTTAGCTCTTAACAGCATGTACAAATATGCACTATTGGTTCCTGTATTATGGCCATAATATCTATCATATAAGATAACTTATAATAATTTGCTGGGACGAGAATATAATTGTGTGAAGAAGTCAAGATTTCATCCGTATTAGTCTCAAAACCACTGGCTTCCCTGCAGCCTACTAATATTAACCAAGACTTTTTTCTACAATATTACACTGTATTTTGTAGAAGGTCTTAATACTTCTCTAGGTGCTTATCACTCCCCTTTTCTACATTCCATGTGCATGCAGTTACCATCCAGAAGCTAATTGTGGCACTAAGGTTCTAATTGATTGTACAGCCTTTCCAGTGTGCCAACCAATATATCACATGAAATAATTTTCTTGAAGTCCATGTATGTCTCAAAAAGATGAGTGGCAGTAGTGATTGCATTGTGACACACTTTAAACGTAATAAATAAAACACATTAGCTATAATATTTGTAAACAACAAATAAAATACTACTTTTATTTAATTACTTTAATTTTTTCATAGTCATGGATTTGGGGTGGGGTGGGGAGAAGGCATTTATTCCCATCTACGCCACCTTCTAACCCCTCACCCCCATCTTAAAAGAGTTCCCGCCCATTAAAGACTGTTAGAAGCATGTTATTCTTACATGCGGCCAGCCATAAACTCTGTCCTGTTTATCCTAGTAGCTCCCACAATGAGATCCTGCCTCCTGGTTACAATATACTTAGGGCAGATAGAGTAAAGAAAAGAGGAGGTGGAATAGCCGTCTTATATAATAGCACACTTAACATCATAACTAACCCTATACAACCACCCCAGGTCTCCAATGCTGAAATACTAGCTCTAAAAATTCTACTAAATAATCATAAGGGCATTAACCTAATTGTCACCTATATTCCCCCCGGGAACAATGTAGAAACAGAGGTCATTCTACATTGGATAGCCAACAACTACCCTCAAGAAACCATTGTCCTGATGTTAATATTGACTGGAACCAATGCACAGCACAGTCTAACCCCATCCCTGTTAACCTACATGGATTCTCTCAGATAATATCATCTATCACACATACAAGTAACAATAACCAAAAAGAGAGTATACTAGACTGGATACTCACCAACAGTCATCCCCAGAACTATATGTCTGGAACTCTCCCTAATGATCTTAGTGATCACCTGCTCACATACATCATGAAAGACAAAATTAATTGTACAAGCTTACCTATTTATAGGTCTATCAGATCCAAGAAAAACTTTGACCCAACTAAATTTCAACTTGAACTCAAATCATGTAACTGGACAAAACTAAAGTTCCTTCCCTTGATGAGGCAGTGTCATCATTTAACAATTCATTCCTTACTATACTTGACTCGCATGCCCTAAATGCCCAATAAAATTAAAACTCAGCTAGCACCCTGGCTAACAACAGACACCAAAACCAAAATAACAACTAGAGACAAAGCGTGGGATAAATGGCACTACCAAACTACCCCTAGATCGTATCAAATTCCAACAACTTAGAAATGAGACTAAAAGCCATCATACTAGATAAGAAAAATGACTTCTACAATCTGCAACATAAACATCAGAATAACCCTCAAAAGTACTGGGCAGGCATACATAAACTTCTCCAACCAGGCAAATCCACTACTCCGACCCCAGGAACATTATCTGACAAGAGCCAAGAAGATATAGCCAATTCATTCAATACTTTCTTCACAGAAACCATCCAGTCATTAGCTAACCAACTTTCTCCTCCCCACACTTCTATAAACACTATACCCGACTCACCACTCTCTTTTAACTTCCAGCCAGTGTCCACATCCTTTATCAGATCCCTTTTGAAAAAAAACTGAAGCCAACCACCCTTTCAGCCGATCTTCTGCCAGCTGAATACCTGCAAATTGCTACAGATGTCGTAGCCTACCCTATCTCAATCCTAATTAACAGAACCATAACCGAGGCCTCAATCCCTTCAATTTGGAAAATATCCTATGTTATTCCACTCCACAAAGGAGGTTCATCCACAGAACTATCCAACTATAGACCTATAGCCATACTATCACCACTTGCCAAAATTATGGAAAAGTGCATGCACAACCAACTAATGCTCTATCTAACCCAAAATAAACTACTCACAGACTCTCAACATGGATTCAGACCCCATCATAGTACAACCACTGCCCTCCTCTCTTTTACTGAAAACATTAATCTTAACCAGAATAATAAAAAAATATCCTCCGCTCTCTTCCTGGACCTATCGAAAGCCTTCAATATGGTAAACCATCAGTTACTTCTATATACTTTAAAAACCCTGTATCTAGATACTCCAGCCCTTGACTGGTTTCAAGCTTACCTCACTGGGAGACAACAAGCAGTAATGTGGCAAAACAAGCTCTCCTGCCTACTACCAAATACCATAGGAGTTCCTCAAGGTTCCATATTAGGACCTCTCCTCTTTTCAGTCTTCATAAACGACATCCAAACAGTCATCCCTGAAGCCACCTGCATTCAATATGCAGATGACTCGACTATAATATGTTCCAATGCCTCTCTTGCAAATCTACTAACTACCACCCAACATAGCTTCATCAAAGTCGAAAACTGGCTTGCCAACCATCTCCTGATCTTAAATTCAAACAAAACCAAGTTACTTCTCTTCTACCCAACCAATAGATCTCTGACTGAAAACTTCACTATAAAATCCAATGATGGGACCATCATCTCCCCAGACACCTATACAAAGCTATTAGGAGTAAACATTGACAATAAACTCAGATTTGATATACATATCAACCAAGCCATTAAGTCAGTCAACAAGAAACTCGGGACCCTATATAGAATTAAAGCCTTCCTTACCCCGAATGCCAGGGCAGCCACAGCCCGTTCACACCTTCTCTCTACCCTACTATATGCCTCTCCTGTCCTCACTCACCTTAACAAATCTGATCTGGCCAAGCACTCATCCTGCTATAATCACATTGCCAGGTTCGTTACAGGCCTACCCTACAGAACACACCACTGTACTAACCTGAAAAAGCTTGGATGGATAGAATTCCCAAACCTTCTTCACCAGTCCCAACTCATAGAGGCCTTCAAAATCCTTAAACAACCTGAGAATACCCCAGCACTAAAAAACTTAATGACTCCCTACTCCAATCTAAGCTGCCTTCGCTCAGCAAACAGACTCCTTGTCCAAACAATTAAATCTCTCAACCTAGGTGGTGACGTGCTATTTGCCAACACCACTGGTAAAATATGGAACTCTCTCCCAAATAACATCGCGCTTGCAACTTCTCTAAGTCAATTCAAAAATAGTCTAAAACTCCACTTCAAGTCACACTGGCTATGTCCTTGTTCAAACCCAGACTAGCTCTGTGCCATTACCTAAAACATAAACAACTAGCTAAGATGATAAGTACTTTGTATACTGTGATAAAGAAATATGTATCCTGTCTAACTCTATGTCATTATACTGCCTACCGTCCTTGCTAATATGTTATTAATGTTACATTTGTAGTAATCTCAGAAATAGTAATGGCAGTCTTGTACTTGTATGTAAATAGCTTACGTTTTTGTTAAGTTCTTTCAGCTCATTTACTGTACCTAATTATCAATGTAACTCTGTTGGAGCTTTTCTCCCCGGGCCTCTGCTGAAAAAGGACATGTATCCAGTCGGACCATCCCGGTTAACAAATGTAAAATAAAATAAATAAATAAATAAATAATAATAAAATTATTTACTGGAGAATCTAAAGTCTTTATCATTCAGGGTTATACATTTTACAACATTTATTTTTAATGGTCAAGATATTGCAAATATTTTGCCTTTATTGTGTTTATACAGCAAAATATAAAATTAAGCCTTGCATAATGGGCAACACAACTACCAATGACACTTGACTTAGCCTAGAAACATTAAAGAGATACTAAATAATGTTCGTATATGTACTTACGCAAATGTTCATAAGTTTCATATTATGTAATGATCTCAGCAGCTAAGTAGATTCATGTTGACTTAGTCACTCAACTTTCAGTGAATGAATTTACAGTGAAATTAAATGAATTGAATCTACTTTTAGTAAACCTCAAAGTATGTTTTTGGAAGGAGCAAGCCCCTTTTGCCTCACCTGGGAGGCACGTCCCACTCCCAAACTGAAACTGGCTTTGAGTAACATTATTTCATGGAACTTACATTTTGAGATGCTTTCTTTGTACAATTACAAAATTGCTGATGTTTATGAATTCTTACATCTGGTGAACAAAAGTACTATTGAGTGCATGTAGGCATGTGTGTGTGTGTGTGTGTGTGTGTGTGTGTGTGTGTGTGTGTGTTTGTGAATCTTTTACTTACTGAGGTATTGTACATTGCATACGTTTTAACATTAACTTATCTGGTTATCTTTACATAAAACTCAGTTTTGTGGCTTTGAATCGAAAGAATAGTAACAATATGAACATGAGCTCTGGTGTTTATGTTTCTATAATACTGATATAGGGCATAGGTATTGACTCTCTGCACAGATGGCACCTATTTATATACAAGAGTAACTAGCCTTAACAGCATGTGCCAAATATGCACTATTGTCTTGCATTATGGCCACAATATCTATCACATAAGATAAACTATAACACTTGCTGGGAGAAGAGAATATAACTGTAAGCAATAGTTTCTCAAGATTTCATCCACATTAGTCTCAAACCACTGGCTTCCCCTGCAGCCTACTAACATTAACTAAGACTTTTTCACACACACACTGTATTTTGCAGAAGGTCTTAATACCTCTCTAGTGCCATCACCTCTTTTCCACATTCCATGTGCATGCAGCCACCATCCAGAATAATTGTGGCACCAATGTCTCAATTACTGTACAGTCTTCCAGTGTGCCAACCAATATATCACATGAAATAACTTTAAAGTTTAAGCGTATGTCTTCAAAAAAGATGAGTGGCAGCAGTGATCAGTACTGTGACATTACCCTTAAACGAATAAATAAATCATTAGCTACAATATTTGTAAACAAATAAATAAAATACTTTACTTTTATTTAATTACTTTAATTTTTTCTATAGTCATGGGATTGGGGTGGGGGAGAATACATTTATTCTATCTACTACTCTTCCTTTTGTTTGTATATTGGTTTGTAGTTAATGGTCTCAGGTTATGAAGAAATATGAAGTAGTTTGGCTCTGTTTATAGGTCTTTAGGTAATGAGTTCCTGAGTTTGGCTATATGTACATAATACAGTGAGTCTATTTCTGATGATGATGATAATGATGATTAACATTTGGATGTATGTAAGAAGTTTAAATTTTGGTTTCATAGGTTTCTAGATGATTTGTATTTGTTAAACAGAGTAAACATAGCAGTACATTTATTACGTTTGTATATAAGGTTATGTAGGATTTTTAACTGTAAAAATAGTATGGCATTCTTTAGTTTAAGCCGGTTTTATTTGTTTTATATGCAAGGCTATACAGTGGTGATTTTTGGTTGGATTGCTGACAGTATATTTAGCATTTTATTGTATACTTGCTTTAACCAATAAAGTTGTGTTTGTGAATGTTTGTTAGAACTAAGAGTAAAATGGTCTTGACATTAACAAAGAATGAGCTGTGTTTAGCTGAGCAGCTTTGGGTATGATATGGTTTGGACTGATGAAGCAAGCAAAATGTTGGATTTGTTTTGAATATAACATTATGTATATATTTATATCAAACTCTTAATTTGTGGTCTTTGATTACTCCCAAAGGTTTTATATGAGAAACCTGCATCATGAATATGCTGTTTATTAATGAGATAGCAATTTGTGAGTGTTATTTGCAACATCTAATCCAAACAACATGTTTAGTTTTTTTGTCTGCTTTGAGATTCAGTAGAAAGTGGTATTTAATTACCTTTGTCCTAGTATGTGAAACATTTCTCGAGTAGCTTGTTGAAACTTCATAATACTGTCGCCTAAACAAATAAGTGTGGAGTCATTAACAGTCTGAAAAATGTCACTGATGTGGACGCTGGTGCGCTTATTTTGAATGAAGATATTAAAACAAGTCCTAAGACTTAGCCTTGTGCCACTCATAGCAGTAGGTTAAAAGAAAGAAAGTGTGTATTGCCAGCAAACATCTTGTGATCTGTTGGACAGTTGGCTTCTGAAAGTGTAGAGCAGGCATGGGCAAACTACGGCCCGGGGGCCACATGCGGCCCGTTAAACGTTTTGATTCGGCCCGCCAAACTTGAAAAAAATTTAATAAATTAACCTTGTTAATGTTTTATTTCCCTGCAATTCTGATGTTTCCTCAATAGATGGCGCACTCTAGATATATTGGCTTTGTTGAGGTGAAGCGTAGGCCTATTACTCCACGTTTGCACTTTACCCTTTGACCCACCGCCCCTCTATGAAGATGAGTGGACCCAAGAAAAGAAAAGTGGACAGAGAATGTCGAGTGTTCAATAAGGAGTGGACAACTAAATATTTTTTCACTGAACACCGATCATCTGCTGTTTGCCTGATATGCCAAGAAACTGTGGCGGTTTTTAAAGAGTATAATATTAGCCGTCACTTTGCCACAAAGCACGCTAATTATGCTAGCAAGCTCTCAACAAAAGAACGGGAAGCTGCTGCTGAGAAGGTGGCAGCTAATTTGAAGGCTCAGCAAAGTTTTTTTCACCTTCAAACTGCCATTCAAGAGTCAAGTACCAAGGCCAGGTTTATGCTTTCATTCAAAATAGCAAAGGCCAGCAAACCACTGTCTGAGGGCGAGTTTTTAAAAGAATGTAACGCTTCACAGACTGACTTGCTGCAACTGTTTTCCTTGCACTGGTTGTTGTTGACTTTTGGCACCGGGGAAACAAATTGAATAAAAGGAACAGGACAAGTACATCTGCATCTCCTACCGTTTTTGAAAAAAAAGACAGTCAGGAGGAGAGTGATGGTGATATCCTGAAGGATAACAGAACTTTCAGTGCTTTAAAATAAAATGGTCATTTATTTGATTTTCAGTGTTTAAAGACTCATTTCAAAGTCAGAGATTTTATTGTAATGCTTTTCTTCATTTTCATTGGAAATTAAAGCACATGTTTTCTCCATATCCCAAGATGTGTATTTTTCCCCCAGTGAGGTGATGTTTTCAAAGCATGCCATCTATCTGCTCCTGTTCCGGCCCCTTTGTCAAATGTTAGAACTCAATGTGGCCCACGAATCAAAAAGTTTGCCCACCCCTGGTGTAGAGCATTACTATTAAAGTTCAATTTGGCTAGCCTTTGGAGCAGTAGGGGGTGTGAGACTGTACCACAGTCTTTAGGTATTTCTAGCAATAGAAAGGTGAAGAGGAAGTCTTTATTTCTGTTGAAGATAAATGCATTTAATTGGGGTGTATCAGTACTTTAGCCAGTCTTCGAAATTTTGCTGAGTCTGGTCTGGTCAATTTTTATTAAGTGAATTATAATTTAGGTTTGTATGCATTTCCCAGTATTTTGTAGGCAGGAGACAAAGACTGCAGTCGTGTATAGTTGAAAAAGTCAGCTTTCTACCTTTATCCATTAGGACTATATAAGATTGTATCCACAGTTGTGCTATATAATGTTCATTGATTAATCTGTTTATAAGTACTAAAACTGGAGAGGATTAGACCTCTGTCACCAGCTGAAGGTATTAATATGTACCACAATCAGGTGCAAGAGTGGAAGATTTTCCTTTTTATAGTAGTTATTTTAATGTGGTCATACTTTGATTGAATGACAAGTTGTTACTATTAGGGGCACAGGCTGATGAAGGTATTATTTTGTGGAATGTTTGAGACGATTGCTTAGATGCAGTGTGTGTCAAGAAGAGAAGCAATGCTGTAGTCAGTTTCAAGTGGAAGTGTACGTGTGCTTCTCTTGTCTGGCTTTATGAGTTTATTAATTAAGACTCAGTGCCATTTTGCATTGTTTCTCAATGTGTCTCCTGTACTTTCAGTGTTTTATCCATATCAGTCATTGTTTAGCCTCAATTGTTATCCAAGGTGTTCTCTATGTAGTTGTCAGAGTATATATTGCACCGTTTAGCTGCTGGTTGTCCCGCCATCTTAAGTCATAATTTTTACTATTGTTATCTCAAACAGAAGTCAATAGTTTTCACATATTTTATTTATTTATTTATTTATTTGGCTATTGATACATCATTACTAGGAAAGTCCGATTGGGTAGGTACCCATTTTTAACTGAAGCCCAGGGAGGAAACTCCAGCGTATTACATAAACATGTTAGGAACAATAATTTTACAATCTTCATAAATAATACAATTTGTATGCTTTAATATTCAGAGAAATGTTAGCCAATTTAGAGAAATAAAAGGTAAGCTAGTATAATACGAACAGAAATTTCAATATGAAGTAGGAGAAAAAAACAAGGCTATGGCATATTTAGATAAAGAGTCACGGGACAGAAATTGATTGAAGTAAGGAAGTGAGTGAGTGAAGATGGGTCTAAGGAGGTGTGAGGTACGAATAGGTATTTTGTTTATACTGGGGATGTGCAAGAACAGAAGTCTTTCAGAATGGTTTTAAACGACTGGAAAGTATGGATACAGTTAAAAAGATCCAGACCTTAGCAACATGATAGGAGTACAGACCATGCCTAGCAGATTTAATAGGTTTGTGCACAGAGAGACATTTTTGGTCACTGGATTGACGACTGAGTGAGAGCATAATTGTGTAGAATGGTATTTAGTGCTGGGTAAGATGGATGCTGGGTACTTTTCGAGGAAGCTGTGTGCTTGCTAGTTGCTACACTTAGACTGCATGCAGCACACTACGTCTGGATGGAAGGTTAGGAAAGGATGGGAACCATAAAGTAGTGAGGAATGCAGTTACTTAGTGGCAGCTATAGTTGTAGTTGTGTTGGTGAGGGAGGTTTTGGCTCTTTACAACATCCCTAGATTTTGTGAGCTATATGCAGTTTTCTATATGCAGGTCAGATTTGAGATTAGCATCTATTATCATCCCTTATAACTGCTATGACTAATAACTATACTTAGTAGGTTAAAGGTATGTGTGTTTAATAAAATATGAGCTCTAGCTTCCACTGGTAAGCATTTGGCTTTTGACATAGTAGCGCTGGTGTACACCATGTTATATGACAGTTGCATATACCCAAGTATTTATTTTCTGTTTGTTGTGTGGCAGAGTTTGGTTGGGAATTCTGACTGATAAATGGTAATGCATACTTGAAGGATGTGATAAAACAGCTTTTGGCTAAGAAGGCATGAGTTTGTGGTGCAAGTCATTTACAGATTTTGTTACATCCCTTGATCTACCCTTGACAGTTTGTTTACTTGTTGTTCTATAAGTGGGGCAAAGGGTATCATTATGCTTTGATTGTAGTAATGGCTATACTGTTTGCATCCGTGATATTTAGTGGCTTACTTTAGGACAGGCATTTCTGCATTCCAAATACTGCTAGACTTTTTAATTGACAATTAGCTTCATGGCAGTAAGACAATTCCAGTTTTGAGTAAAACTGCTTTGGAGTTACATGTTCATCTTGTTGGGATCTTTGTGGTCTCATATAAACATAAAAATCTTAGCTTAAAGGGTGTAAATGGTACTTGGGGTATCATAAGGTGGACTGTTAATGAGTAGGGAAAAAAACTTGAAGTGTCAGCACTGACCACTGAGCTCATATGCCTCAACTGTCCAGATTTTTGCAGAATATCCAAACTTTTGCCTTATATTTTTGGTTTGCTTCTCATAAAATTTGTGGCTTTCTGGATAATCATTGAGGATTGAAGTCACTAAATAATGACATATATTTGAGTTTCAGACTTCATGTCCTTCAGAAAATGTATGCCAATGCAAAACATATTATTTTAGCAACATTCTAAGTTTCTGAGAGGAATTATTCAAATCTGTACCTATTTTGGGCCTTTGTCCCCCCATATTTTTTTCTTTGTCCAGATTTCATGCACTGAGAGGTTGAAAGGCATGAGGCATCTCTGTAGTTATTCTCCTCTGTTTCTGAGAGAACGTTATCAAAGTAAGCTATAGCTTTACCTTTGAAATGATCTTGCATCCACTGAATTATCTCCTCTATAAATCCAGTTTTGGTTATTTGCTGAAGAAGACATTCATGATTGACAGTTTCAATATCTCATTTCATTTCATAGAAAATAACTCAAGTAAGTAAACTGTTATCCATAGACTTGAAGATTTGTTCGATTAGAGTGTACATTGCTCTTAATTTGCTTTACTGGGGGAAAAATCTAGGTAGCATGTCTATTCATGTGCCCTATTCCTGACAATACTATAATATTTGCTTTTATATATATATATATATATATATATATATATATATATAAGTTTTCAATAATTTTTGTAAAACAGCATGAATACACAAACATGAATACACAATTGGCCAATATTCATTGACTCTATTAGGGGTAGTTACCTGGAGAGAGAGGGGATAAGGTGTGCTTTAAACTAGTTGGTATGAGTTTGGTTGCGAGTGTAAGGCTGAAGATGTGAACTGAGGATTGATTAATACTGACACTGCCCAAGCATAGAAGGTTGGGTTGTAATAAGTGGAAGTGTGGATTGTAGCAGTTTTAGTCCATGTTTTCAAGAAGGTCTTATATAGATTTACTTGAGGTGGTTTTAAAATAAAAAGGTGGATATGAGAGATATTAATATAGAATGGCTAAGGGGGATACGTGTAAGAGAGAGAGAGAGTGTATTGTTAAAAAGCTGTACTGAATGGGGTAGTGGAAAATATATGTTGTACTTAAGCTTACTTATATTTTGCATGTCCCCTTATGCTTTTGAGGATTTTTTGTGCAACATTTATCTTGTACAGATATTCTTACTGGCTTGCAAACTGTTTCTCGGTTCCCTCAGCTGATGAATGGCGTACTGAGCTCAGCTAGGTAATTCTAACCTTATCTGTATTTATCCTGAAGATCCTTCAGAATCTGTGTTCATTTTCTATGTTGTTTGATTATTACTGTTGTACTCCTGCAGACAAGCTTTATCTGTCTTTTTATTTTGTTTGTTCAGATCAGTATCTAACAAAGGAGCATTTTTACCTGAAACCTTTATATTTAAAGAGTGAGTAAATATGGTTTTAATTGGCATTAATATGCTGCAGGAGGTAGAACAAGCAGTACTAGCAGCATTCTGATATTTATAAATCTATTCCCAGTTTACAGACTGTGCCTTATCTACCAATATGGTTGAACTTACATTGGGTATGCTCTATGTTAGCATGAGCCTGGGGGCTGGATTTTTAGTTTTACATTTCTGTCTACTAGTAATGTTAGTGAGAGTATATGTCCAGAAGCATATAGTTACCTGTTGTTGGATTGGGTCTAGTATGTTCACAATCCATTTGAGTAGGATGTTTAATTGATTCCCTTTTTAGCTTCTGTTTTTTTCCAGTCAAGGTTTAAGTAATTAAAAATTATATTACAATGTTGTGGATTTGGTGATAGACAGTATGTATGGTGTATTTCATTAGTGTGATCTTAGATGGTAGTAAATGTAGACTGATCCTATGAAAAGATTTGCATTACCTTCCATCAATACCTGCATTAGTTTAAAGTATGGACTGTATTCAGAGGGTGATATTACTTATGAGTCTTACGGTAGGACTAAGAATATCTTCCTTTACTTCTACTGTTATGATCCTTCCTCCTATTTTTACCAAGGTCAGTTGTTTGTCAAGGTATAATATACCTTTGTAATGTTCAGTGATATCCAGCTATCATTTTCAGTCACGATTCTGCTAAGGTAATTATTTTTGCATTGCGTGGGGAGAACCCTTATTCCAATTGTGTCTGTTTACTATCCAAGCTTCCTATAGTACTTTACACAAACAGAAGTTCTTTTATGTTCAGATAATCACCATTGTAATGAACAGCGGGTATGAGGATAGAACCGTTAATGCTTCTCTGTATTACACTATGCAGCATGGTGTTTAGTTCTTTGTCCCCGGCATTTATGATTTAGGAGGACTAGGTAAATCAATATAATGTTGTACATCCCTTTAATTTGATTAATGAGATTTTTTTTCACCATATAGTGTGATGACTGTTATATAGTTTCTCCTGTTATGGGGGGACAGGTTAGTTGCAACTGATACTATGTGTGCAAAGTAACTTAGTGTAAAAATGTTTATGATTGCTTTTGTTATTTTGGTTTAACTACTTGTAGCATCTTTGCTGAATAATCTAGGGGGCACTGCAGAATTAATTTAGTATGCGAATAGTTAGTAATAGGAGGCCTATTGTCTTACACATTTTATCCGACAGGGGGGTATAGCTGGTAAAGTTGTGTTTATATATTTGTGGAATAGAATGTGTACAGCAGTGGCTGTGTTGTAAAATGTTTAGAATGCACAGTTTTCCTTCTAAATGGGAAGAGTGTTTGTCTTGAAAATTAGGAGATTGGATGTAGTGATGAACATTGATTGGATGATTTTGGTATGGAGAAAGTTAATAGATAAATTAATTGACATGGGGTAGATAGCAATGGCAGTGAAGTGAAGAACCACTGAGCCTAATGAAGTAGTATAGAGCAGGGCTATCCCACCAAATGTTTTAGGGGATTCTCAGACAACAATCTGCTGTCTTTAATATCTATCACAGGATGAGAGTTGTGAAGTAAAAGCACTCAGCTGGCTAATATTTTTAAAACCTCTTTTATTTTTTAGTTTGGATCACAATGTATCAGAAGGAATTCATTTTACTCACATCCTTAAAAGACTACTGTAGCTGAATACAGACGAAAAAGAAGGTGTGGCACAGTACATGGGAGGGTGTGTATGTGTAAGTTCACTTTAGTATTGCTGTCTAGGGAGGGAGAACAATCACCACTAAGCCACAGAGTGTCAGGAAAGAAAATCCACAGAAAACCAGTGTTACCTTACTCTAAGCAGTAGGCAGCTGACACAACAAAAATGGCATGTTATCCAATATGCAGTTGGTGTGCAGTCTTTTCTCCCTAGGACAGGTATCCTATCCTTTCACTCATTTTACGTATTCCTTTACACTACTTCTGCTAAAATAGAAAGGTCAATGGCTACTAGGACACTGTAAGCCTTTTCCTGGTACTGAGTGTTCAGGCAAAGAAATAGAACAGAACAATCAAATACAATTGAAAGAAATTGATTGTAAAAGAAAAATGAAACATTTTTTTAAACAGACAACTGATAAAAAATAACTGAGCTTAAGTTGCCTTATTCCTATCACTTTCTAGAGGGTACTTGTAGTGTAACTACTACTGAGCCTGAAGGAATATTCACTAGGTGTAAGTGACACACAGGCAGATGACCAGTTTTCTGTCAAAAACCTCTCTATTTTCTTTTCTTGTAATCACTGGAATTTTTTTTACTACTTTCAGATTTCATTAGCATTTATCAGGTCAATAATATAAATAAAAGTATAATAATCCTTGTTTAGCTTTCTATGTAGGTCAGGGGCTTCACAAAGCAAAATAGCAATCCAAATGAAGAGGAAAGGAGCAGAAGTCCTGGTTGGAAGTTAGCAGTTTCTCTTCTTTAAAAGTAAGATGCTTACAAGGTACAGAGACTTCCATTATAAAAATGAGTTAATAGTTTTTGAAAGGAAGGAATGAATGTGAAAACAGTTCCATTCTACTTCACACATTTGCATCATTATTAAAAAGAGAACAGATATAAATTTTCTATATCTAATAAAATTTACAACTCTTTAGCTTTCCATATCAACATCTGGCTGTGATGGTGCAGCAGTTAGCATTGTCGTCTCATAACAAGAGTTTATCTGGTTTGATTCTCAGCTGGGATGCCTCCTGTGTGGAGTCTGTATATCTTCTATGCAGTTGCATGGGTTTCCTTTGGGTACTCTGGTTTCTTCCTACATTCCAAAGACATACAGTAGGTGGATTGGACACTCTAAATTGGCCGTAGGTATGTGTGTGAGTGAGTGATACTGATGAACTACCATGGCAGCGCTAGCCACCTGGTGGTGTAAACCTTGGCTTGAGATGATTGTCATTGTTTAAGTTACACCCTGACCCCATGAGAAAAAGGGGTTAAGGATGGATGAATCTCCGACTGGAGATATGAGCATGTTTTTTTATGATGAGTTTCTTAATATCATTTTGGATGAAGTCCAGTTAAATACTTGTGGACGAAAATGTAAAACAATAAATCCTCAGTATTTTTATAAATCTCTCTACTTGCTGATTTTGCCAGTGTGTTTTTTTTTCTTTTGGATTATTAGCCCTGGAATATGAATACTTGTTTTTATAGTGATTTTCGTAATACAATTTTTTTCAAAAGATTCAGGAAGCAATGACACAAAGTTAAACATTTCTTTTCAGGAATTCTTTGGAGAAATGTCTCACTACTAAACTTTTTAAAATGTGTATTTTGGAGGGGTGGGAAGAGGAACAAGGCCTCTTGTGCTTCTTGTTGAGTACTTTGCCCCACACCTCCTTAAATGAACATATTAACTCCATAGTCATAGGAAAAAGACAAGTACCATGAAAGGCTGTAAACAGTAAGCTCATAAACTATAATCTCATACTCCATGCACATAATAAGAAATACTTCAGGGAAAGGTAATGAATGAAAATAGTCTTAGGGAAATAACGCACAGCCTACTATATGTCAAATCCACATTGGGGAAAACACTTTTGTCATTCAATTGGTAAGAGTGTGCTGGCACACTGCAATCATTTTCCTTCCTGGTTTAAAGGAGATGAAAACTGAAAAATCCTCCTAAAGTTGTGCAATGATTTTAAGTAAAACTGAGCATCTGTTTGAGAGAACATTCTTATCCTTCCATTAAAATATAGCCTGAGATAAACTTTAAAACCAGCTAAGGAAGTAAACATACAATTCATCCTGAGGTGCATCAAATCATTATGAAAGACAAGATATAGTTTTCAACACACAAATGCCTGAAAATCCATAATTCTGCAAGCTGATGTGATGACCACCACAAAAAAAAATTGTAATACCTACATTTCAACACCTCAGATCTAGTAGGCACAAATGAACAATAATCAGGCTTGTCAACAATTTTTCTCAATTCTGACTGGGGACAGAGGTTCTACAAAAAGAGATTTAGCAGATCTTTATAGAAAATGCTTGCCCAGTTGGAGCTAATCTGTTTACTGAAGAAATTCATAGAGCACAAAGGTTTACTGAATAAGATAGTGCACACAATCAACAGACACATGTACCATGATTGTCGAATACCTGCGATCCAAACAGAATACTTGATTGATATAAGTCAAGATCCACCACAAGCTGACCAACAGGGTTGCCTAACTAGAAAATGTTTCCATTTGAGAGCATAGACCTGATAAGTGAGAGATTTCTTAGCAGCTACAATAACCCAAGTCCACAGGCTGCAAACTGAATAAGATGACAGGATGAGCATAACAGGGTATGTCAGTAATGAGAAGCAGGTTGCTACTCCAACTGTAAAGGGCACCTTTACCTAGGAAAAGGAGAGTCTGAGTCGCCGAAACTGCAAATTGTCTTAGACCCTGAAAATATATCCCTGTTAGTCATTAAAGGATGTGAAAATAATATGTGCTTATTGTTCACTGAGTATTTTGATAAGATGTGGAAACGAGAATTGTGTGAATATATACAGGAATCTGTCACGCCACTGGAGAGATCATGAATCTGTCTCCCTGATGAACCAAACAGAGTAGCTGGAGAACTTATTTCAATTTGGCAACGGGTGGGATGACTGGTTATCAGAGTTTTTTAATGACTACCAAGGCCCATTTTGCAAACAAATACAGTTAAAGAGTTAAGAAACAAATGCAGCATAAGAAATGAATGCAAAGCACTACATTCTACTGAATGTTTGAGTGAAGGGTCCTAGTTTGTAATATGCATCACAAACAATACAAAAGTGAAATAGGCTTGCAATGATAGCTTTCAGTACAATGAGAAGGTTTAACCATTCTGATGCATGGCAAAAGGTAAATCTCCAAGAAGTCCTTGATGGATTCATGCTATGAAAATGCAACATGAAGACAGGAATGTAGAAGAAGCTCAGTGCCCACCTCCTCACTGCCTTCCAAACAGGCATGTACCAATGAGAGAATGACTCTGAAGCCAGTGACATATCATTTTTTTGTTTCAGTGCTTGCTTCCTTAAGTGTATGAACAGCACCATAAGTGTAGTTTCAGCTATTCAACCCAGAAAATGCAGAACAGTCTGAGCATGGATATTGCAGTCTATTACTCAAGCAGGCAAAGCTATAAAGTTATGGACCATTTTCAGGGGAAAGAATGACTGGTAGTGCCATCTAGCTACTTACAGTGACATCTATACCCACATTGTCATCTAGCTACTCATAGTGCCATCTAACTACACACATTGTCATTTAGCTACTCACACTGCCATCTAATTACACAAATTGTCATCTAGCTACCCACAGTGCCATCTAACTACACACATTGTCATTTTGCTACACACAGTGCCATCTAACTACACACATTGTCATTTAGCTATACACAGTGCCATCTCACTACACACATTGCCATCTACAGCATGATAAAGGCTGTCCTCAAATGCAGTCAAAGAATACTTCTTAAAATGTATGTTCACATCTAGGGACTCCAACCATGGTAGTGACTACAAAAAGGATGATTCCAGGAAGCCTCTGGCAGGAGCCACAATAAATCAGTTACCCAGGGAATGTAAATAATAAAAATCCTTCTACAAGGCTTTATCTACCTAATATCACACCATGTTAAAGACTTTGGAAACCAATAAATACCTCATTACAACATTTTGTACTCAAATTGCTATACACCCAGTACACTCAAAAAGAATCTTAGGTGTGGGTCAGAAATTCTGATGTACCAGAAGACATTTATCACATGTCCAGTGATGCTATACACGCATCCATCTGGAGCAAGAGAGTTATCTACACCAGGGGTGCCATCCAAAATAAAACATAAGACATGTTCCGGTTAAAGTCATTGATATCCAGAATAGGATATAACTTATCCATACCCTTTCAGCTTGATGAACATAATGTTCCCAGTTCTTTTGCAGAATGAAACTATTCTTACATCACATTTGAGATGTTGTGTCATGCCATGTACCAAGAATTCCACTGAAACTGAGTGATCCACCAAATGACTTTGTTCTGACATAGGACTAATGAAATCCAAAACAAGATGAACAGAGATGTCATCTAGAAGTTACTAGCCAGTTGTGATAGTTATTTAATCTATCATAAACTCAGAGAACTAAGCCTGCATGAAGAGTCTTGGATTAGAGGGAAGGCTGCACTGGGTCAATTGATAGGCCTTACCTCTTGGTTGACTTAAGTAGCACTGAAAAAGGCCATACTGTTAGTTACTTTAGTGCCTTTATCAGGTAGCAAGGTGGCATTTTACTGTTTTGGAGATGGCCAGGCATAGAAGGGGAAAGAGTGGATGTAAAATGAAGGAGTTTATGAATAGCTCCCACAAACATGAAATCCTACTTCCTCTTTTGGGGGGGGGGGTTATTATCCAGATCCTGAGTGGACTATCTGAGCAATGCCTTTTGAAAGAAATAGACATCTGTGATCTTGTTTCTAAGCTCCTTCTTCAAACAAAGAAATCTTAGTCATGCATTCCTCTGCAGGAACATTCATTAGCCCATAATTCTATCTAAGGTAATCACTTAATCAAAATTATAATGGGAATACTGGTGGTCTATGGAAATTTTATTGGCAGAATATCTAGAAGTTCCTCCTTCATGCCTTCAAACCAGACTCCAGGTGTCATGCAGCTTATTCAGGGTCTTTCCAAATAGCTGAGTCTGACATAGGGACATGTGGGATGAAAAGCTTTGCATGCACCTTGAGCCCTGCATTTATTCACACCTGTAGACTTGTTAGTAAGAGGAGGTAGCAGAATGATGTGGTCTGTGCAACATGTGGTGGACCAAAGAGATCACTCACTGGTCAGAACTAAGATGCTTAGTTTCTTTACCTATTCAAATGGGAGCTTGAAAAGTGCATTCAGCTTCTTGAAGCCAATGGCACAGAGTCAGAATTATTCCAGACTGCTCAAACAGCATCTCTTATTAGCCTGTTTCGTAAATATTCTGCCAAACATTTCTGGTAAGGCTAGGTTCTTGAGACTAGTCAAACAAAACTAACTAGAAGACTGAAGGTCAATGATTCAACTGGAGGCAAGAAAGTACACTCATTATCTTTGTCCATCTGAATCTTCAAAGAAGGCAGATTATAAAAGACACTTGCCCCTCACTACAAATGGGAGTAAGGGTACTATGTGAAGGTGAGTGTGTGACTGAGCAGTGGTGGGTGCTGATGGGAGTAAGGCCATCCATGTACTATGTGAAGGTGAGTGTGTGACTGAGCAGTGGTGGGTGCTGATGGGAGTAAGGTCATCCATGTACTATGTGAAGGTGAGTATGTGACTGAGCAGTGGTGAGTGCTGATGGGAGTAAGGTCATCCATGTACTATGTGAAGGTGAGTATGTGACTGAGCAGTGGTGGGTGCTGATGGGAGTAAGGTCATCCATGTACTATGTGAAGGTGAGTGTGTGACTGAGCAGTGGTGGGTGCTGATGGGAGTAAGGTCATCCATGTACTATGTGAAGGTGAGTATGTGACTGAACAGTGGTGGGTGCTGATGGGAGTAAGGCCATCCATGTACTATGTGAAGGTGAGTATGTGACTGAGCAGTGGTGGGTGCTGATGGGAGTAAGGTCATCCATGTACTATGTGAAGGTGAGTATGTGACTGAACAGTGGTGGGTGCTGATGGGAGTAAGGTCATCCATGTACTATGTGAAGGTGAGTATGTGACTGAACAGTGGTGGGTACTGATGGGAGTAAGGTCATCCATGTACTATGTGAAGGTGAGTATGTGACTGAGTAGTGGTGGATGCTGAGAAAGGGAAACTGAAGTCTGTCTGCACACCATCAGAGGGTAGTGACCATTTGAGAAAATGGCAATGTGTTCATCAGACCAATTTTCCAAAGACTGCATTCCGATATTTGACTTTTAAGATTCCCATGCCAAGGGAATTCCAGTGACATTCAAGCCATGGTACAGTACAGGATGACATATATGCCACATCTCATGTTTTTCATTTAGGAATTGCTAACCCATATGGGCTTGAGGAGCAGTTCTTGCACGTATTTTAAGAGGCCATATGTGTGATCACTTGATTTTCAATAACACCTACTGACTTTTTTGGTTCTCCTACACTTGTTCAAGGTGAAATTGCTAGTGTCAATAGCCTGCAGAAAAAAAAAAAGATGAAATGTGTAATACTAAATTTTTTTGTCACAGGAAATCATTGCCAGTGTGATTTCTAATTGTGTGCTGGCAATGATTCACATCTTTAGGGAGATTTATACCTTCTTCAAGTTGGCACAATTACGGAGTTGGCATGCCTTATAACTTTGGGTTATGGGGGACTTGCTCCCCCCACTATGGGGATCTCCCTGCAAAAACATGTAAAAATTAGTTTTTTGTCCTTTTGGATTTCAGGCATTTTTTTGTCCTTTTGGAATATTAACTTTCAGGACGCTGGAACTTCATATTTCATGGTTGACAAAAAAATTGTTCAACAAAAGAAATGTAATACTTATTTAGTTAGCTTTGTTACTACATATCTTTGTATATATGGATTCATATTGTTTATCTGAAATCTGTAAATACTGAACCACAAAGGATCGCACCTGAAAGACCATAGTACAAAACACTGATTCTGGCATTCTGGGACTGCACTACAGTGGGTAAAGGGATATTCTCTGAACCTTACTATTCTACAATCTCACACAGCCATTTCCTTTTTTTGTTTGTTTTTTTTAATGGGTCAATGTTTTGTGCTTCAGTCTTCATGGTGGAATCATTTCTGGTTTGTCATTTAAATGAAACAAAGGATTCAAATAAATATATCAACATTTTATATATCTATATATATATATATATATATATATATATATATATATATATATATATATATATTTATCCAGTTTGATTCTATCAAAAGCTTAGGCTTGACCCATTGGAAGTTACAGAGTAAACTTCCAGAGCTCCATTGGAGGGAATGAGTTATTGAGTTATTTTAAGTAACACGAGTACAAAAAGCAGGATTGAGTCTGTGTTTAAGAACTATATAACTTTAGAGTTAGACTAAAAAGTGTATTCACAATTTCTAATAATTATTGGAAGGACACCATAATATTTAAGGCTTTTTAAAATTAATGCGCAATCTAAGGATGGCAGGGATAGTGGAATCTTTTTGCAAAATGGATGAATTATTGTACTGAGATGTAAGCAAGGGTGGGGCATTTATCTAGGGGAAAGTTGAAAAAAGATGTGGAGAAAGTTCAAGTTTATGATTTTTTTAGATGACTGTTAAGAGCAGAAATTCATCCAGGTATTATTTGAGCAGAACTACTTTGCACAAACAGAGTGGTGCCAAAATCTGGGTGAGACAAAAGTAACTCTAAACATGTGAATATAATCAAGCTTCCAACTGGAGACATGGGCTAATAGTAGAAGGCAATGCAAGGCAGTAGATGAGGTTGGAGCTTCCTTTTTCAAAGGACAGTTTAGCTTGTTAAAGAATATGTTTTATTTTAACTTTAATGAATGACAGAGAGAGAGAGAAAGAGAGAAAGATAGAGGTTATGAGAGTGACATAACTGAGACATTAATGTTAAGACTATCTTTTTTGTGAGTTGTCATGTCACAGACCTTCATGGTTAAATCTGGACTTCTGGCCACTGTCTGTGGAGTTTGCATACTGTCTCTCTGTGTCTGTATGGTGTTCCTCCCTCTTATAAAAAATATGCCATGTGTTTTCTCCTCAAGGATGGAAAGATGTAAGGACAAACCAACTTCCCCAGGTGAAAATGAGAGGTATGTCACCTAACTAAACCCAAAAAATGAACAGAGTCATGGTTAGCACCACAGACTATAAGTTGCATCTAACTGGGGAAGAATTTTGTTGATCAACTACTATAGACATCAGCTATAGTGTGCAGTATCCTCTACCTAGGAGAGCACAGATCACTGACTACACACTATGTCATTGATGGCCACTATGCAGTGTAAATATTGGCTGTAGGTGATTCTTTCAAAATGACTAATGTGACAAAAAATGGGTAGTGGTATTCGATATTGGTAACTGGGCTGAGGATATGGCCTACTCTGAACTATGCCAGTGAACCAAGCTAATGGTGGAAGGGGTCTTATAACACTATTGACCAGTGTGTGTTTGCCAGAAAGCCCTGCATCCCTGTGTCCATAAGCTACTGGCCAACCAGTGTCCAGTTGCCCTGCCTGGGTTACCATGGATAGCTTGGTTGAGTGAAAGCTGGATGTAAAACCAAATAACCTGCCAAAAATAAACTAATGATTACTATGTTGAATGTATGTTCACTGACAGGATGCAACAGAGAAGTGAATGCCATGATGGTATGGAGGAGGCAAGACATCCTGTATATACAGGAAACAAGGAGGAAAAGCAGTGTGACAGAGTCACTTCACTTGGAATGTATAGTCTAGTACTCATGGGTAAGACAGAGTAGAAATGGTGTATGAATTGTGGTGAGTTTGAGTCTTTGTAAGACAGTGAGGGATATCATCAGAATTAATGACAGAATCATGACAATCAGATTCCAGTGTGGAGAGAGGGCAGTATTAATAATCTCAAGCTACATCCCATAGCAGGAACATTGACATGACTTACTAGATAAAGCAGGGCAAAATTCCAAATGATGAAATCCCAACAGATGCTGTATTGTCCAATGTACAGCCTGCTATAAAGGAGGAAGATGAAGAAGAACCCAGCCTAGATGATATAGATTCAGCATCAAGGAAAATTAAGTCAAGAAAAGCATCAGATGTAGTCACAGCAGACATGATCAAGATATGAAGTGAGTTAGGGGAGATATTGCTCCTGAGGGTGGTCATCATGGTATGTAAGGGAAAGGCATACCCCTAATGACTATAGAATAAACATTTTAGTGTCAGTGCATAAGAACAGGAAGGGGACATTCACAACCATGGATATTACAGAGGTATTGAATTCTTGTCACACTGCATTAAAGTGCTGGAGTCGGTGAAAGCTAAATGAATACATGGAGCAGTAGAAGGTAAGATGGGAAATGAGCAGTTTGGATTCAAATCAGGACAAATCACAACCAATCTAATGTTTACATTGAGAAAAATGCAGGCAAAGAACCTGGAGATGAGGAAAGAGTCCAACTGTGTATTGCTAGGCTTGGAGAAATCATATGACAAGTTCCCAATTAAGATGATTTGGGCAGTCCAGTGATGGTTCAAAGTCTCAGAAACATTAGTAGAATTCATGCAGGCTATGAGCAAAGACCTAATGATACAAATACAAACAGTGTTCTGACTCACAGAAAGGTTGACAGTGAGAATGGTTGTACATCAGGGTTCTGTGCTGACCCCGCTGCTGTTTGCAATGATGATGGATGACATTAACAGACAGAGCAGAGGGGACAGAGCAGCAAAGCTAAGGAATGCAAATTATGTCATAGTGCAATCAAACTCTTACAAGAACTTCAGCAACTAATAGGAGAATGGAATATAAAACTGAAGACACATGCAAAGAAACCAATTACAGACAAGGCAGCTGGTATGACAGTGAATGGGGGGGAATCAGATGAAGTTAAAATTGAGATAAAATAGAAAAATAGTGAAGCATGTTATCAGCTTGAAATATCTGGGTAGGTTGTTTGATGAGAATAAAAGTTTAAATGAGGAGGCACTGGTAGAATACGAATTGGTACTGTTGGTGCAGCCATCTGTCACACAGTATCAGGGGTCCATGTGTGGCAGAAGAATTCCAAATAAGCTGAGAAGGAAGTGCTGTGAGCCAGTGTTTGTGTAGGGCAGAGAAATTTGGCCAGTTAAGACAGAGCAGTTGAAAAGGTTTAAAGTGATGTCATGAAAGGATAGATGAATAAATAAGGACATCGTCAGTATCCAAATTAGCATCAGATGCAGAGAAGGTAAAGGAGAACAGATTATGGTGGTTTGCTTACATGTGCAAGAAAGCAGAAGTAAATATGGTGAAGAAAATTTGGGATAGACAAGAAGAAGGCAAGAGAAAACTGGACATTCAGTCAAGAGAAGGACAGACTGCATAAGAGAAGACCTGTGACAGTCAGGCATTGCAGCTGAAAAAGGTATGAGAATGTCACCAAATCAAGAGAGGTCATGATAATCGATGCAATGCCCCAACTCCTTGTAGACAAATGGATGGAAGGAGGTGTTGATGATTTCAATGTTCATTTACATATTCAAAACTGATTTTAATAATTAAACATTTTCAGTGCTACAGTCTTTTTGATTGAGGAACAGTATATGTATCTATGTGGCTTTTCAATGGTCTTTCACTTGTGGAGCTTGCTTTTATGAAAGTTGTTTTTATCAAGGCACTTTATTGAACAGCTTTGAAAGATCACCAACATGCATTTTGAATAACAGATTAGTGAGTCAGAGTGAGTAAAAGTATTAATATTACCACCATTCCATCCATTTCCACTTCATGTATTCAAGCCAATATGAGTTGCCTTTCCTTCAAAAATATGCATATCTTTTTCAAAAATGCATAAAATTATATTCACAATGTTCCCAAAAGACTATCATCTTTCCAAACTGCTCCACCAAGAGATAGGAATAAAGCATTATGCATTTCTGTCAGTTTTATGACATGTTCAAAATATAACAAAGTGGGTTATTTCCTTGTAAAAAAAAAAAAAAAAAAAAACACCTTTCCTATACCTGAGATTTTTACTTTGTAAATGCCACATCTGATTTGAGCTTAGTAACTGCTTATATAAAACTATATTTGCCAATGCTGTGACTCAGTTCCACATTATCTGCATGGCCGTAAATTCCCAGAACTTCTGTAATAAGTGTCAGGTATCCACTCACTGAGCACATAATGACTGTGCAAATCCAATTAAATACCCTGGTTTGTTTGTGTCTTTCGGCTTTTCCCGGTTAGGGGTCGCCACAGTGGAACTCCGGTCCGCTAATGATTGGCAGTTGATTTTTACGTACCAGCTTGCCAGGCCTGACGCACAACCTTCAACGAAGGTACGCCCATGCACACATGTCTCCACACAGAAGACACTCTAGCTGAGAATCGAACCGGACAGCGTCTTACTGTGAGGCGACAATGCTACCGCAGCACCACCACTGCGGGTCAATTAAATACCCTGGTAAATGAATAAAAAAAAACATTTTATCATAAAACAGGTGAAGTATGTTAACATATGCATTAAAGCCATATCGTATCCAGTCATGCTTTGATTTTACTTCACCTGTTGTACAAGTATACTGGTCCACTTTCTTTGTAGCCATCGCCTCCTTGCATTTGCACACAAAAAGTTACAGTAAAAGGTATTTACAGTATTAGTAAAGGTATCCCAACCAGCTTGAGATGATTAGGTAGAGACAGTTAATTATACCTGACTTTAAGACAGCATCTTTCACTTACAGATATAAACAATGTTCCTTCCTTGGCAATCTGAACTGACTATGTAGGAAAGCAAACTCTAACTTTATACCAAGCAACAATGCCTTACAAGACTTGCTTGTTACACTGAACCTTCAGCAGATAGGTATCGCTTAAATAAAGACGTTACTATAAAAGCTAAAACCTACTTCACTAGCTCCTAACCTCCTTCCACATGAATACCTTTAAATTGCGTTGATACAGTAAGCTGCCTTACTGAAATACCTACAAACAGATGCATAAGTGAATCTTATGTTCCAGTCCTATGGAAGCAATGTTATATAATTCCTAAAAGAAGAAGCAAACAATTACCTTAGTAATTTTAGACCTAGTGCCATACTTTCCCCATCTCTAAAATAACTTTTACATTCTCTTATAAATAACAATTTATTAACATCTGCACACTATGGCTTTCAGTTTGGATTCAGCATTGAAACTGCTCATTTACCCACTGCTACTTTTAGACCTATCTAAGGCACTTGCTACCATCTCTCAAATTCTCCTTTTACAAAGGCAGGATCTGATGCATAGCATATTAGAATGGTTCAAACCTTGTCTATTTAACTGACAACAGTCAGTAAAATGGTCCCAAGAAATATTTGTTTTCTACTCAATAATATATAGGTGTACCACAAAGTTTAATACTTGGACCAGTTCTGTTCAGTATCTTTGTAAATGACATGCATGCCAAGATTCCTGACACCACATTAGCTGATGACTCCACTGTAACAGTATATTATGCATCATCACCTTCAAAGCCTAGAACATCAGCGTAAGGACTTTTTATTTTATTAAATGTCAATAAAACTAAACTATTCATATTTAGGTCTAGTGAAATCTCAATTACATCACAATGTGACATCTACTGAACTGTATTTATAGATCATAAATTATCTTTGAAGAAATTAATTGATGATGTAACCTCAAAAACTCACAAAAAGATGGGTATATTACACGTTAAAACCTTAATTATCAGAAACAGCACAAGTAAATACAGTCTAAACTCTTTTACTACCTACATTACTTTATTCATTCTCTATCTTTACTAATATTCCAAAAATTGATTACATAAGCTACAACAAACATACAATAAAATTGTGAAATATGCTGCTAATGTCCCCAACAAAACTTATCATTGCAAAGTACTTAATAAGATTAACTGGATACAGCAAAAACACATTTTAAAATTTAACCAGATGAAAAAAAAAAACATACACACATAAGAACTCTGCAGATGTTCATCTGTCTCTGACTTACTTCAAAAATATATACATCACAGAGACCTAAGATCTCAGATCCCAAATTATCCTATAAGTTGATAAATGAAACAATCAGTTTGCTCTCTCTTTATGATTTGTTCATGTAGCCAAGTAGTGGAATTTCATTCTACTAGACCTCAGAAATGAGCGTAAACTTAAAACATTTCTCTACCACTTACAAACTTACCTAATTTCCTCTTGGACCTGTCCTTGTACCTGAATTTCATTTACATTCATCTCCACCCCATCCATCCTCGTTTGTCCCAGTCTTTTACTTCATACATTATCCATTATACAATAAACATTTTTAACCTTATATTTAACCTTATAGTTAACCGTTGCCTTATAATGTCAATGTATTTATTTGTAATCTTCATTAGTGATGTTTTCTATTTACGAACATACATATTTTGTAATTGCCTTGTGGCTGCATTTTTGTATGTATAACTATATATATATATATATATATATATATATATATATATATATATATATATATATATATATATATAAACGTATGCATGAATTCAACATTGTTTAGTTTTGATTTTTTTTTGTTACCTCTGTAATATAGCTGTGGATGTTTTCTCCCTTAGCATCCACTGAAATTTGGCTTTTATATCATTTGGATTATTTCCTGTGAAAAAAATGGGAAATAGCTAAATAAATAAACAATTGCTATAGAGTTGGATAGGACACCCTGGCTTTATCAAATATCTAACAGATTTAGTTCCCACCTTCATTCTGTCTTTTTAATTTATTTTCAATCCCCCAATTGTCAGAAAGAAAGAAAGAGCCCAGAGACTGGTCTCCATTGCATAAAGCTTGCTCCTTAAATTTCCTGCTTATCGTCTTTAGCTCATAAATAATGCTGCAATTATATGCTACTGCTCAATGGTGTTGGCAAGCATTTTGAGATGTCTTTCATATTTTACTACATTGCTCCCCCAGCACCCTGACCTCTGTCCCCCTTCATCATGACCCATGAACTTTATCACCCTGCCAGGTATGCTTTACATTAAAGAATGCAGCATCTTCTTGATTCAAACTCCTAATCTGGAATGGAACATTGCATCCGTGTTAACAGTACATAACGGATTTAGTTGCTTGTTTCCTGTATCTGTGCTGTGATTGTGCTCATTTATGAGGACACAATGCACATTTCCTGGAGTAACTACTAAGAACTACCCTGGAATTTGTGTAGGACTGATTCGGCATATCAAATGACTTATTAGTAAGTGAAAGATTATAGCACATTCAGGAACTGGTTCTGACAGCATTCAGACTTCCTGCATTTTAACATTAATTATATAGCGGTCCACTATGTCCCTACTCTTTTTTTATGTTTATGTATGACAATAACGTATTTAGTTACGGTATACTTTGTAATTAATACAAATGTGTGGGATGTGCATCTACTCTAGTAAATCTGAGATTCTTTCCCAGGGCGATGTAAATTATTTCCCTATGTAAATGGCAGAACAATTATAATCAACAACCACTGACCATTTTAATTAGTTAATTAATTTGTTAATTAATTACTATAACTGCCATTTGTTAACCAAGTGGTGACTCTTTTCAGTTATGACCCAGGCCATTTGGTAACAACAGTGCAATGTTCAAAAAACCTGTGAGATTGTTAACAACTTAAATGGTTGCAGGCAAAATGTAATACTCAGTTATCAATACACTTTCAACTCTGCTTATAGTATATGTCACATACCAGTCAGAGGTATTTCAATAGAAGTAGGTTATAGTATAGCCAGAGTTGCACCACTCAGTCATGTGTTTTATCTTTATAGCAATTTCATTTGTTTTCATCAGGCTACCATTCCTTAGATGCTACCTGAACGTTATTAACTTTACAGTTTTTCTAGTCAGTTTTTGCTAAGTTGTTTCATGATGGTGCAATTTTACAGAAGGCTTTTTTGGTTATTGAAATAGAGAAAGTTGTCTGACCAGTTGTATGTCTTCTTGCTCTCTTATCAAGTAAGATGTAATTAATGTAGTCCTTACTAGTTGGCAATTGTATTCATCTAGTAGCTTGAACATTAAGTGATTTAAAAATAGGATGCCCTAGTAATAATGTTTTTTAGAGTAACAAAGTGAGGTTCTTTGCAGTGTGAAAGATAAATAAAATGCCATATTTTGTTTTCTGTGGTCTGCAGTAGTTTAATATTTTGTAGGGAGTGGAGTGAAAATGGACAAACCAAAATTAATTTTTGGGAGAACATTTATTACAACCATTCTTATGGCCTCGAAAATAAGACTGTATGAAATTCTGTAAGACATCATTAACTGTTTTATAACTTTGTCAACCTGGTTCTCAGTGTGTAGGTGGAATGTAAGATGTACATCTGAAAGTATTTCTTTTGATTTGTAGTACAGTCAGTGTCTGTGATTAAGTGCTTAAACTTAATTTTTGTAGTGTTCTGCAAGTGATTACTGTTGTCTTGCCTGTATTAAAGGTTAGCTTGCTAGTGTTATCCAGTTCCCTTTAATCATGACATCATCATATATCAGTTTAGCACAGCCTTTATGTGAATTATGTAATCTTGTAATTGCAATATCATATGTATAAAGTACACATTTTAAGTGTGGTATGTTCTAATGAGGATCATAAATAAACACAGAAAATAGCAGAGGTCTAAGCATACCTCTCAACTGGTCCTGATCTTGCTAAATGTACATCATAGTCTGTCACTCATAACAGGGGTGTAGCCAGTGAATTCCATTTTCTACTCACAGATGTTTATTGCTACCCCTCCCATCTACCTGACATTTAAAATTGGTCATATCACTTAAGCTGGTGCTCCACCCTGCCCAAAGGTAATGTGTGTAACATTTCAGGTACTCAGTCAAAAACTATTAGAGGTATTGTTTTTAGATTTGCAATCCTGTCTGTAAGCAAGCTATGTATATGTTTTTTAGAAGCATTAATCTAGATGGTAATAGACATCATATGGCTTGATAAAGCCCCAGTGTTTCTAACAGGTTAAAAAAATGAGCTCTTTAGATTACAAAGAGTATGCCTGGCTAGCTCATAACATTTCTGAGGATTGCAATCAATCAATGCTGCTAGTCACAAAGGCTGCATGCTTCTTATATTTTAGAAAACGCATCTTGATGTAAAACTAGTTGTGTATTAACTTAAAGTAAATTAGACTAATATTTAAAAATGTCCCCTGATTTTGGGCCTTTGTTACCCCACCATTACTTTTGTTTTTGTGGAGAATTCCAGGGTAAAAACATTTATAGGTATTGGTCCAAATGCACAACTTTGTGATATGCCCTGCAGAATGGTGCAAGTATCCCATGCTGGATTCATAGCCTGTTACTTTAAATGTTTTATTTGACAGATGATTCCCAGATTACCATGTCACTTCTCTTTCCAGTACAGGTTACTTTTTTATTTCCTTTTTAGATATGGTACGTATCCATTTTATTGCTACTGGTAGTGAATACTGCAACCAATTCAGTAACCCTTTGAAAGATAACTATGAGAAATGTATTTTTTCTTAACGGAGTTTAGACACAAATAAGGTAGAACATTTTGGAAGGAGTTGTATAATCATATGGTTGTAAGCAAAACTCTTAGTCTTGCTGCAATATTTTTTATAAAGATTCCCAAAATACACAGTAAGCGTGGTGCAGCATGTTTAATTGCTCTGTGTTGTGTCTTAGGTATTACTTATGCCAGATAAACAAAGCTTTTTATACTATGGAGACATCATAGATTTTTCTTATGTAATTGTTGTTTATGTCTGAGTTGTGTATGAAAATAATTATTTTTAAGAGGACTTCTTTCCATGAGGTTATATTTAAATGGCAAGAAAGATGAATGTGTCAAATTCTAGGTCCCATATATTTGATTCATAAAAAGTATACAGAGCCCTGAATTTAAAATGCCAGCATTTGAGCCATACTTTAATTATTCTTTGAGAAAAGAGATGTGTGACATTTCAGAAGGATACCAAATGTATGTCATTTTTTTCAGTGGACATAAATATTTCTTTAAGGACCTTATAATATATCACTATTATTTGTATAATTAATGGCTGGTATTTTGCTATTTAGCTTTTTTCCCTTGCATATGCTTAATTGTTTATATTATTGTTTACTGATTCAACAGGCACCATCTTTTGTTATAGGTTCTGTTATGTCTAATTACCCTTTCTTGCTTGTCATTCAGTTTTCTTCTTACTGCAGTTACACATTTGTGAATATAATAGTTGCATGTGCTTTTCTCTGAGATACTGAAATCCATATACATGCTGGAGGAGCATACATCATCCAGTGGTATCTGATGAAGGCAGTTGCTTGTATGTATACAAGTGTAAATGTTTCATCCCATCAGGAGGTTAAGTTTTAAAGCTGCATTCTTAATGGTGGTAGGGCATAGTAAAATTGTCAAAGCTCAGCAGGAGTAATTCACAATGTGCTTGTTTGTTTTTATTTCAACTTTATTGATTAGAGTGAGTGAATATAGGCAGTCCTTATGGATAACTACAGTTATCTTCCTGGGTGACTATTTAAGACTTGAATTTCAGAAAATGTGGCTGTGACAAATCAAAATGCTGGAAGCCCAGATAGCTGGAATTTTGTAAATAATTCTATGTCATTTGTGAATATTAATATGATTTATATAGAAATTTAGTAAAAGGAGACACTGCCAGCCCAGCTATTTGGAATTTTGTAAATAATCATATGACATTTGTGAATATCAACATGATGCATATGCTTGTCTTACAAATGTAAGAGAAATATATGTTATGTGTATATTAAACTACTGGTACAGAAGTGTGTGTTGAACAGGGTTTGTATAGTACTGAGCTTCAAGGATGCATCCACAGTGTACCCTATTGGAAAAGAACAGCAATGTATATAAACTATATACCTGTGCAAGTGTATGTTTTAATAGTATAATGTATATATGTATATATTTCAATGTAGCAAGGAGACAGGATGTCTAGAACTAGGGTGCTTTCTGCATTGTTTTGTAAGTGTTTTTATTGTTTTATATCTTCTAGAAACTGCAAACATCTGAAGATTATGTATTTTTCACACAGAGACATTAAATGTTGGACACTGGGGATTTAGCCTGGGAACTGAAGACAGGTGACAAAAAGTGATGTCATCCAAGCTAACCCAGCAGTAATGCTTGATATTAATTTAAGAACTCTCTCAGAGAGAGACTGGGCATTTTGTATTTTGTCTTGGACCTAGCAAGAACATCATCACCATCTGCACTTGCCTTGCTACTAATAGTAAGTAACTAGGGTACAATGATTTCTCTTAGATATAGATAGGAATATAGTAAAGATTAGTTTAGATGGTGTCTGTATTTATGTAAGACTGTCCTGCAATGTTGTTTTAAAATATTCCTGTGATTTTGAACTCTGACGTTACTGGGTTGAGCTACTGAGTATTGTCTATTTTTTTATTATTTATTATTAAATATATAAACCTATCTTTGTGGCTGATTTGTGAGACATATTTAAGCTCTTAGAGTACTGGCATATGTATTTGGTGACACTGTAAATTCCACTCCTAATAACATGGCACTTGATCAAAACTACCATTTGGATATAGTAATACTACAAAGTAGGATTGGACACCCTTTGTAAGGGCCTTATAGTAGCTGATAAGAGGGGTTGGTGGCAGTGGAAATTGCCTTATAGTCTGGGCAGAAGGGGGCATAGCAAGTAAACCTGTGCCAGCCTTCCCCAGGTGTGTGTGTGTGTGTGTGTGTGTGTGTGTGTGTGTGTGTGTCTTTGTATATAAATCAAATCTCAAAGTATGTGTGTGTCAGCTACTTGGGCAGGGACACAAAGCACTGGTTGGACAGACAGGGTGCTGGAGGTCTTGGCTTGTTCCCTCAGCTGAGATCTTAACCCTATAGCTGTGCCAGTGGGAAGTCTTATTGGGGATCTGGAGAAAAAGGGAGAAACCAGCCCCAGAATTACTATGATCTCTGTGTGCTCTTAAGGGAAACTGTACTTTACTGTGTGTGTACTTGTCATCTTCCCATTGTGTACTTCCCCTAACTGTTGCCAGTGGTGAAAATTGAGGCTCCTTGATTACTGGGCCAGTGCAGGGGTGCCACAGTGGCAAGCACTGAATTTTTAGCATGGTCTGCAGCAGGGAACACTCAATCTATCAGCATTGCTCAGATGTACAGAAGGTCTGGAAAAAAGGAGTTTCATATGAAAAAAATGAGATGACATGCAGCAGTACATGGAATGTGTGGCTAGATAGATATTTTAATGATACAAACAAGAACTCAAAGAAATGTACACTTTCACGGGATTCAGTCAGACAGACAGAATTATATTCTAACTAAGGTAGAAGTTGTAAGGAGAGCTGCAAGCACAGACATGGGGGGGGGGCTGCCTTTGATTATGTCCTTGCATATAACCAATGACATTCAACCAAACAAACAAAACAATGGAGAAGGGCTTCATATAAGTCAAAGGGAAAGGAAAGAACTATGTTGCAGTCCTTCAAGGATAATAAGGTAGGTGTGTGCTAACTAAAGCCTATCTAGTGGAAAAGAATAAAGTCTGTATGTTATTCTTGTTTCTCATTTGTCATCTAGTAAATTGCCTGGATTCAAGTCATGTGGCTGTCCATCTGTGAATGAATAGGCATTTTTGAACAAAATATAAGGTAAGATCTGATATATTAAGGAAGTGATAGAGGACCCTGATGCAATATTATAATCAATCAAATGGATTTACTTAGGTTCATAGGTTCATAGGTAGGTACAAGGCTATCTGCCTGAAGGCATTTATAAGCCTAGCCAGAATGTGTTGGCTTTCGCCGCCTCCATTAAATTAGTTCCCTGTGCATCTGTCCAGCAGATCCACTGAAGTGGTCCCCGGGGTAAACTTTCTGTTTCCCATCCACTCATCAAGGTTTTTCTTGAAGAGTGCTAGCGAGGAGCTCTGCCTAATGTAGATTGGAATCTTGTTCCAAAGCATGGGAAGTCTCTGGGCCAGGAATCTATCCCTCCAGCATGTCCTATTTATTGTTGTGGTGAGGTTTAGATCCCTATAGCATGTGGCTCAAGGGGATAAGGTTTTTCTTTAGGTGGAGCATGTCCATCAATTCTGGGTTGGACATGGCCTTGTATGTCAGGCAGAGATCACCTCTGAGTAGGCGGTAATCAACTGAGTACAGCAGGAGTTTTTTCAGTAGAGCTACATAGGGCATCTGTTTGAGTCCAGTGATCCTCTTGGTGAGGTACTTCTGTGGTATTTCCAGCTGTTGCAGGTGTCTTGTAAGGTACATCCCAAATGGGGCATTCTACTCTATGATGGGTCTGATGAGTGATGAGTAGAGAGGCACAATGACCTTTTTTGATCTGGATGCAAACCCTTTTGTGATTAGGTTGGCCAAATAGAAGGATTTTATAACCACTTTGGCAATGTGATTATCAAAGGAGAGATTACTATCTACTTGGGTCCCCAGATCCCTTATTACATTTTCTGTATTTAGGGGACTACCACCTATGTAGTAGTTTGTGGGTAGTTTGTTTTTTCCAAAGGGGATGACTATGCATGTTTTGGCATTTAGCTTGAGGCCATGATTTTGACACCAGGTATCCATCTCAGTGAGACCCTTTTGGAGGATGTCTGTGTCAGATGGAGAGTCAATTATAGCCCCTAGTTTGCAGTTGTCTGTGAACTTGGTCAGCCATAGTCCTCCTGTGCTTGCCTGTACCTTTGAGAAGTATATGCCGAACAGGAGGGGTCCTAGGACTGAGCCCTGGGGAATGCCACTTGTAACCGGTTTAGAGTCAGACCTAGCTCCTGCAACTCTCACCATGAAGGTTCTGTCCATGAGCCAATTGGCAACCCATCTTGTGACATAGGGGTTTATGTTCAGGCTGGTGAGCTTGTCTATAATACCAGAATGGGGAATTGTTTTGAAGGCCTTTGTGAGGTCTAGGTAGGCTGTGTGTACCACCTTTCCCTCATCTATAGCCTTGATAACTGTCTCAAAGAAGTCCACCAGGTTTAGGAGGCATGATCTGCCCTTAACAAAGCCAAACTGGGTAGGGGCCAGTGTTTGGAGATTCCCAATGTCTCTGTTAATGAGTTCCATGATGATGTGCTCCATAGCCTTGCAGACCAAGCTAGTCAGGCTTATAGGGCGATAGTTCCCAGGGTCTGTTGTGGCTCCACCATTGTGGAGCGGAATAACCAATGCTGTGCACTACTCTATGGGTATGTAGCCTGTAGAGAGGCTGAGTTTGAGCAGTGTGTTTATGTGAGGGGTTAATTCATCTTTGAGCTTGTGTAGGATGCAGGCTGGGACACAGTCTGGTCCCATTGATGCTGTGTTTGTGGCTTTGGAGAGGGCTGTTTTAACCTGAGTGTCTGTGATTTCAGGGGCCCTACATTCTTCTGGTATGGTTATGGGCCATTTTGGGGGTGAGAGGGGGGTGAGGTTTGCACTGAATCTGTCTGCCAGGATTTTGGCAATATCAGTTGGTTCAGTGTATTTTGTGCCATTCTGCACTAACTCCAAGCAGATCTGAGCATTGCCACTTAGATTCTTGACATAATTAAAGAATGCCTTATGGTTATCTTTGGAGTCCTTGGCAATTTTTCTTTCGAAGCTCGCCTTGGACGATTTTATGAGAGGATCGTAGTTTCTTGCTCATACTGATCAGGGATGTCTTCCCTTCTTGGGATTTTACTCTTTTCTGTACTAGTTTCCTCCTTCTATTGTATAGCCTGTTTATGGTAGGGGTCCACTGGACTGGTTTCCTTTTCTTGGAGGAGTGAGTCTTGGTTTTGCTTAGGATAGCACAATCCATGCATTCTTGTAGGTGCCCGTAGAATGCATTAGTAAAGGATTTTGCAGCTTGGACAGCGTTATCCTTTAGCAAGAGGACTTTGAATCTTTCCACCTTGGTATTAAGTAATGTGAAGTTTGCTTTTGAAAGTTTTTCATGGTGGTTTCCTTGTCTGGGGGTGGGAGTGGAATGTGAATATCCAAAGTGATTTGTTTATGGTCAGATCTAAACTAGCGAGGGGTTGACCTCCGGTGTGGAACACCGGTCACCCAGGTGTTGATGACCAGGTCCAATATGTTGTCACCTTTGGTGGGAGTGTTGACCAGTTGAACCAGGGCATTTGTGTTTATAAATCTAGGAAATGTTGGACAAGGGAGTTAGTACTTGAGTAGTTCTCCCAGTTAATGTTTGGGTAGTTGAAATCACCCAGTATTAGGGTGTTTGGTAGGACCTTTATGTTTCCCAGTGTTTCCAGAAATGCAGAATGGGGGTCTTGGAACATGGTGGGTGATCTGTAGCAAGCTACTATTTGAATTGCAGTTTTTCTCATTGTTAGTTGCACGTGGATAATCTCTGAAGCATCGTGCTGTGCCACTAACCTGGAAGTGTGGGTATCCTTGATGAATATGCATACTCCCCTGCCTTTTTGTATTTCGGTCCGTGTTCTGTGGCCGAAATGTATGGTATGAGTTGTAGCCTGGTAGTGCTGGGGTGCTCTCTGGAGCCTTAAACCAGGTTTCTGTTGCTGCACATATATCGATTTTCACCATAGTGAGGAGTGCCTCGAGTGCATGCATTTTGAGGTTTAGACTTCTGGCATTGAGTAGCATTACCCTCAGATTTTTGTTACTTGTGCTATTTATGACGGTGGGTTTATCTTTTGAGCCTTGCCTAAAAAAGGCACTGTGGGGGTGGCAAGAGCTGTGGCCAGTATTTGAAAGCCTAAGGGTGACAGGTGCAAGCCCTCTCTAGTGAAGCAGCATGGCTTGTCGAGCATGTCATCCCAGGCGGACAGACACTGGATCCCCTTTGAATGACACCAGAAACTTAGCCAATTGTTGAAATTTATAATTTTTTCTTTCTTTCTCTGGTATCATTCTTGGTGAGGGCAGGATGCTACTCAGGGTCAGGGTCATACCGGCCTGGGCTACATGATCAGAGAGCTCTTCCTTGTCTCTTTTCATGTAGTCCAGGGAGTTAGGGCTCAGGTCATTCACACCAACATGAACAATGACAGAGTCATAATTGTACTTGTTCTGGAGTGACCTGAGTGCTTGTGTTATGTGGTGGATCCTGGCACCCAACAGGCAGCTAACAGTAACCTTCTCCTTATTCAGCCTAGTGAGTGGGACGTCAGTGTCCCTGACTATAGAGTCACCTATTGCTAGTATGTTGGGTATGTTATTTTGCCTTAAGGACTGTGATTGTGTGGCACACTGGTTTTGTGAAGTATGTGTTTCATGGTTTGTCTTGGGGGTGGAGGTTCCTTGGATGTCTGCTTTGGAGGTCTTTTTTGCTTGTGCAGATTTTTATTTAGAGCCTCTGAGTATGTTTTCATGTATTTATGTGTGTTTTTGCCGGTGCTGGTTTAATGGGTCTATGTGAGACTGGTGGTGCGATGCCAGTATTTCCCTTCTCCTCTTGACTGCCTGATCCAGTCTTGGGTTGACAAAGCTTAGCCTCCAGTTTGGCTGTATAATTGCATCTCTCGCATGTATTAGTGTTTGTTGGTAGGAGGAGAGGGTTCTCTGTGTACATGAGGCAGTTGTAACATTGTCTCAAAATGCCCAGATTCACCAGTTGGACTGGAGAGTACACCTGAAACCACCCTTTGGACATGCCTGGATAGGTACAGTGAACTGTTTTACTGAATGGGTGGTAAGGTTGAACAGAGATCTTTGTCCTTCTTTACAGTATAGGGGGCTCTAGTGCTAGGGTTTATAAGTGCTTGCTATGCGTTTTGAGTAAGTGCTGGGCTGAGAAATGAATGGCTTGAGTGCTTAAGTTGAAAGTTTGTCAGGTTCCAGGGGAAAAATTGAAGAGGAGACTTTGTGGAGCCGGGAATAGTTATACCCTAGCTAACCAGTGCTGCCCGGCTCGCAAAACTAGGCAAATGCAGTTTTATAGCAGGGAAATGAAAGTAATAGAAATTAGCCCAAAATGGCAAATAAACTACTAATTTCTGGGCTAAAACTACTTCTCAAGGGCTGCTCAAAGCTCCCCTCTCTTAAAGGTGAACAGAGAAACTTCTTTCTATCCAAGTAAGGTATGGGCAAACACAGAGATTTGTAACACAGCCATGAATTCAGCACTAACCTGAAAACTGGACTATATTAGCTTAAAAAGGCAGGAAACTATATATATATATATATATATATATATATATATATATATATATAATTTTTTTTTCCAGAAAATAAAGCAGATACAATAAAAAAACACTTTAAATGCACAGACAAGGGTGCTTATTGTTATACATCTCAGTTCAGAATTGTAGTCAATGCTCCTAGTAATAAAATAGGAAGAAACAGAAATACAATTAAAGTAGATGAATAAAGTGCAATTTATATATATATATATATATATATATATATATATATATATATATATATGTATATATATATATATATATATATAAGAATTGAAAACGAACAAACTGATTTAAACAAGTTACCCAATTAAAAAGAAAAAAACTCGGAACTGAGCCCTGTTCCAGCAGTCTTCAATCAGACAAGTTCTAACTGCACACTCCCACTACTAGGGTGCAGGGTAACCTTCTCCAGACAAAGATGGCGTGGATCAGTGCTCAAGTTATACAAACAAAGCTAGAGTCAGCAGGCCTGAATCTGGTCCTATGCTACAACAACAAGGTGCACCAAGTTAAGAGGAATCTTGATGAGTGGATAGGAGATCATAGGTTTACCCCGGGTATCACTTCTGTGTCACTGTTAGACAGAGGCACAGTATACTAACCTCGAAAAAGGGCATAGCAAAATAAATTTAAAATGGGTGGCTAAAGCCAAACACATTCTGGCTAGGCTTATAAATGCCCTAGGGCAGATAGCCTGGTATGAACCTATGAACCTATGAACAATGAAAAACAGTACTTTTAAAACTGCAAGTTTGCACTTAACTTCAGCTTTTGATGCAGGTGCTTATAGCCAAGCAAGTCTCTCAGAAGTTGTGCTTAAAATGATTTCTCAAACTTTGCGGCTAGCACTTAAAGTAGAAATAAATCCCTCAAGGCTAACAATTAAATATCAGAAAACAAGAAGAGACAAGACTACCACCCCCTCTTATAGCTGAGAGACAGACAGCACACACCATTCAGTGAAACACACAGTTAGGTAGAGAAAAAATTAAAAACAGTACTTTTAAAATTGCAAGTTTGTACTGAACTTCAGCTGCTAATGAAGGTAATTATAGTCAAGCAACTCTCTCAGAAGTTGAGCATAAAATGATTTCTTAATCTTTATGGCTAGCACTTAAAGTACAGAGGAATCCCTCTAGGCTAACAATTAAATATCAGATAATAAGAAGTGAGAAGTCCCCAACCTTTCTTATAGCATAGAGACACACACACACACTATTCAGTGAAACACACAATTAGGTACAGAAAAATTAAAAACAGTACTTTTAAAACTGTAAGTTTGTACTGAACTTCAGCTTCTAATGCAGGTGATTATAGCCAAGCAATTATCTCAGAAGCTAAGCATAAAATTATTTCTCAAACTTTATTGCTAGCACTTAAAGTACAGAGGAATCCTTGTAGGCTAACAGTTAAATATCCTATAACAAGAAGTGAGAAGACCACCACCCCCTCTTATAGCAGAGAGACACACAGCACACACTATTCAGTGAAACACACAATTAAGTATGGGAAAGATGAAAAACAGTATTTTTTAAAACTGCAAGTTTGTACTTAACTTCAGCTTCTAATGCAGGTGATTATAGCCAAGCAACTCTCTCAGAAGTTCAGCATAAAATGATTTCTCAAACTTAGTGGCTAGCACTTAAAGTACAGAGGAATCCTTGTAGGCTAACAGTTAAATATCAGATAACAAAAAGTGAGAGGAACACCACCCCCTCTTATAGCAGGGAGACACACAGCACACACTATTCAGTGAAAAACACAATTAGGTAAAGAAAAATTGAAAAACAATACTTTTAAAACTGCAAGTTTTTACTTAACTATAGCTTCTAATGGAGGTGATTATAGCCAAGCAATTCTCTCAGAAGTTAAGCATAAAATGATTTCTCAAACTTAGTGGCTAGCACTTAAAGTACAGAGGAATCCTTCTAGTCTAACAGTTAAATATCAGATGACGAGAAGTGAGAAGACCAGCACGCCTTATTATAGCAGAGAGACACACAGCACACACTATTCAGTTAAACACACAATTAGGTACAGAAAAAATGAAAAACAGTACTTTTGAACCTGCAAGCTTGTAACTAACTTCATCTTCTAAAGCAGGTGATTATAGCCAAGCAACTCTCTCAGAAGTTGAGCATAAAATGATTTCTCAAACTTTGTGGCTAGCACTTAAAGTACAGAGGAATCACTCTATGCTAACAGTTAAATGTCAGTTAAAAAGAAGTAAGAAGACCATCAACCCCTCTTATGGCAGAGAGACACACAGCACACACTATTCCGTGAGACACACAATTAGGTACAGGAAATTGAAAAAAAAGTACTTTTAAATCTGCACATTTGTACTTAACTTCAGCTTCAAATGCAGGTGATTCTAGCCAAGCAACTCTCTCAGAAGTTGAGCATAAAGTGATTTCTCAAACATTGTGGCTAGCATTTAAAGTACAGAGGAATCCTTCTAGGCTAGCAGTTTAATATCAGATAATAAGAAGTGAGAAGACCACCACCCACTCTTATAGCAGAGAGACACACAGCACACACTTTTCAGTGAAACACACAATTAGGTACAGAAAAAATGAAAAAACAGTACTTTTAAAACTGGAAGTTTTTACTTAACTATAGCTTCTAATGCAGATGATTATGGCCAAGGAAACCTCTCAGACGAGCATAAAATGATTTCTCAAACTTTGTGGCAACCATTTAAAGTACAGAGGAATCCCTCTTGGCCAACAGTTAATTGCCAGATAACATGAAGTGAGAAGACCACCACCCCCTCTTATAGCAGAGAGACACACAGCACACACTGTTCAGTGAAACATGCAACTAAGTAAAGAAAAAAAATGAAAAACAGTACTTTCATAACTGCAAGTTCGTACTTAACTTCAGCTTCTAATGCAGGTGATTAGAGCCAAGCAAGTCTCTCAGAAGCTGAGCATACAATGACTTTCAAACTTTTTGGCTAGCACTTAAAGTGCAGAGGAATCCTTCAAGGCTAACAGTTAAATATCAGATAACAAAAAATGAGAAGACCACCACTCCCTCTTATAGCAGAGAGGACCACAGCACACATTATGCAGTGAAAAACACAATTAGGTACAGAAAAAAATAAAAAACAGTACTTTTAAATGTACAAGCTTGTACTTAACATTAGCTTCTAATGCGGGTGATTATAGCCAAGCAAGTCTCTTAGAAGTTGAGCAAAAAATGATTTTTCAAACTTTGTGGCTAGCACTTAAAGTACAGAAGAATCCCTCAAGGCTAACTGTTAAATATTAGATAACCAGAAGTGAAAATACCCTCACCCCCTTCTATAGCAGAGAGACACACATCACACATTATTCAGTGAAACACACAATTAGGTAAAGAAAAATTGAAAAATAATACTTTTAAAACTGCAAGTTTTTACTTAACTGTAGCTTCTAATGCAGGTGATTATAGCCAAGCAAACCTCTCAGACATTGAGCATAAAATTATTTCTCAAACTTTATGGCTAGCACTTAAAGTACACTATCCTCAGATTTGTATCTTTTAAACCTCTTTACTTCGTTTGACCTGTTTTTGTCTCCTTCTACTAGCTTCATCCTCTCTTTTTGTTTTCTCTCTCTTCAGAGCACACTCAAGCAAATCTGCAGTCTGTGGCTACCACTCCACCCATACAGTATAAGAAGGAATCAGTACTGCAAACTAAACAAGGATATACATTTTGAGCCTCAGGAGCAGGGTCAGTCCACCCAGGCATTCTATGTTTTATGAGAGTGAAGCTATTACATTAGCAGTATTTTTAGTAGTTCTCAGCTTGCTAATAAAACTGACTGTTGTAGCCTTTTGTCCTCCCCACCCCCCCACTAGTGCAGTAATCCTAACTGTCCAATAGACAATATACATTTAATTCACATCCCTGTGACTAAATTAACCATCATGCATCCCTCTCAGTGCTTTCTGCCTTAGTTTGTATCACTTGGAGGCCTACCTGTTTATTTGCATCTCTATACATTCCCCTTCATTGCTAATGTATCTCCCTACTCTAATCTGTGCACAAACTGGTTACTAATCAGCAAGTCAATGTGAAGACACACTCCCAACCTTAATAAACTTTGTTGTCTCTTCTCTCCTTCACTTTACATGTAGTTTGAATTATTACTTACCCCCTCTGAGGCCTTCACTGATTTCCACTGATTGCCTTTCTGGTTTCTTTGCATTCCACCTGGTTTACACCCCTTGTGCTATCTGCCTCCCCCAATACAAAGTCTATATCAGAATCCTGCTGAGCATGGAGCCATCTTTAAATTTCTAGTCTCCCACCAGGACACAAGTGCTCTTCAGCAATTACATTCTGCTTGCCGGTAAGCCATTAAACCTCAGGAATTTGTTTTAAAAGTGTTCAGATTTGTAAAGTAATACTTACTTTTTTCTCTTGTCTTGGTTAGCTCTGCCCCGCTCCGTTCACCCTCACTAATGCTCGGGATCTCTCTGCTCCCCTGCCCTGCCCCCTATTTCCTCCCACCCCCACTACCTCTACATTTATAGTAATCACAGCCACACCCACAACTCACCCTCACATCACCTCCACCAATCACAGTTTCTCAAGTCATATCACATTATACCACACCAACTTGCTCCACACAAAATACTCCCAATCACTCTTATTCCCACTAGGCATTTTTTACATAACCCACACTACTTCCCTATCCACATATAGTGCAACCCTATAATTCCTATTCAGACCCCCCCACCTAGAAACAACTTAAACTTTATAACCATGACTATCACACAACTAAGTCTAGTCTGTCTGCTAATAATTCTTTACAACACTACAAGTTATCACTCTAGCAATATCCCTAAACTTAGTAGCACAGCATTACATTATGCACTCTTGTATGCAGACACCACACATTATAATAATATCTGCCCAAAGTTATTCAAGAACTACATAATGGACCATTTCAGAACTAAACACATATGCTCTCATTCCTACTCCAAAAAAACACAATACTTTCTCACACTCCTCACCAAACTCCAACATCTGTATAACCATTTTAACTCCAGGCTCAACATAAGTGGGGATATCCACCCCAACCCAGGCCCAAATCCATCCTGTCCAACACAAACTGCTCCAACACAAATGTCAGAACATAACACCTCCACTTTCTTCATCCCTGGGCAAATCGACAACAGCAGGAAAACCAACCATCTTTTAATGCTAAATTATTAATATTAGAAGTATCAAAAATAAAATACCTGAACTCCAGGCCACAATAGCACACTACTCCCCAGACATAGTTGCTTTAACAGAAACCTGGTAAATAAAAACATAGCTAACTCAGAAGTTCTCCCTACCGGCTACAGTATCATTAGACAAGACAGACCACTTCGTAAAGGGGGTGGAACTGCCTTACTGTACAAGTCCAACTTAACTGTCCATCAATTACCAAACTCCTACCCCTCCCCCAATAATTGGGACATACTTATCTCACAACTTCAACTTCACCCTAAAAAGGTCATCACCACAATTGTGATCTATATTTCACCCGGTAATACACCTGCTAGCCTTGAAGACTTCTTATCCTGGTGTTCTTCCACATACTCACAAGAAACCCTTATTCTGGGGGACTTCAACCTAGACTGGCTCACCTGCATATCAGAACCACAAAGTAATCTAATAAATCTCCATGGCTACCAGCAGCTAGTCCAAATTCCAACTAGATGTGATAAAAAATCTAAAAGGGAATCCATCCTTGACTGGGTCCTAACTAACAACCCCACATTGTAACCTCACACAAGCAGTCTCCCAGACACCTTAAGTGACCACAACATAATATACTTTATACGTAGTAGAACAAGCATATGCAAAACCACTAACTATATATCCACTAGAAACACAAAAAAATTCTCTCCTGAGGTCCTCAACACTTTACTCTGTAACTGTGACTGGACCCCCCTAAAAACCCTCCCACTTGACCAGGCTGTAGCATATTTCAACAAAACATTTCTACAACACCTAGACACTGTCACTCCATTGCGCAAAATCAAGGTTAGAACCTCTACAAACTCCTGGTTCAGTAAAGAAACCAAACAAATCCTCAAGTCCAGAGACACTGTCTGGCTTTACTATAAAAAAAACAAAGAAACACCAAGCCTAACTAAGTATCAAGAACTGCGCAACCATGCAAAAAATGCATTAGGCTGGACAAAGAAATCCTACTACACAACATTACAAACTAAATACCAACACAACCCGCAAAAATTTTGGAAAAATGTAAACCAGCTACTAAAATCCACCCAAAAGGCTACCCCCAAACCAACCACTCCTGACACTAAAGATCCCATCGAAACACAATTCAACTCCCACTTTGTGAACTCAATTCTATCCTTAGTATCACAGGACAGTTCCTTCCTCACTATCCCCCCCCAACACAAATAACACTAATACAAGCTTTACCCTCAAAACAGTATCCACCACTTCAATCAAAAGCATGCTCTCCAAACTAAAAACCTCATCAACAGCAGCCGACCTACTCCCCAGCTATTTCTTGAAGCTCACAGCAGATGCTAATGCTATCCCAGTCTCCACTCTCATAAACAGATCAATTGTTGAAAACTATGTGCCCAAACTCTGGAAAATATAATATGTTACACCCATACATAAAGGCAGGACCTCCACTGAACTTAATAACTACAGACCCATTGCTTTACTCTACCCCTGGCCAAAATTCTAGAAAAATGCATACATACCCAGATGCTAAACTATCTCCTAGACAGCAACATCATGTCACCTACTCAGCATGGTTTCAGACCTGCCCATAGTACCACTACAGCCCTCATCTTCTTCACAGACACAGTAAACCGTCTCAAAAATAAAGGCCTACAAGTGTCAACTCTTTTATTGGATATGTCCAAACTATTTGACACAGTCTCACATCAAATCCTGCTAAACAAACTAAACCAATATCATCTATCAAATTCCACTCTTACCTAGTTGCAAAGCTGCTTAACTGACAGGTACCAAGATGAGAAATGGGAAAATTCTCTTTCTCCTCAGCTGCCCATAACTATAGGAGTCCTACAGGGTTCTATCTTAGGACCACTAATATTCACAGTCTTCACAATTGACCTCCATACCTCCACACAGCATGTATCTATAATTCAGTATGCAGATGACACTACCTTAATCTGTGCTGCACAAAACATTCCCACCCTCCTGCAAACAACTCAACTAGCATTCTCTGATGTTGAAAACTACCTTACCAAAGCCCAACTTATCCTAAATCCAAAGAAAACTCAGCTTATGATTATAACCAGTGCTAACAAAAACACTAACAGTCAATTCACTATCTACTCCACAAATGCTACTCCAATTGCTCCAGTGGCACAGGCTAAGCTATTGGGAATAACCATAGACTCCCACCTAAAATTTGATAGTCATCTCAACTTAACTATTAAAAAAGTACATGCCAAACTGGGGTCACTCTACCGTGTCAAACCATTTCTTACCAACAACACAAGACCAGACATTGCTCGCTCCCAACTTCTATCCACCCTACTCTATGCATCTCCCATTCTGACTAATCTCAACAAAACTGAACTAAGCAAAATGGAAGCCTGCTATAACAGAATTGCCCATGTTGCTGCAAATTGCTCATATAGAACTCATCACTGTACTGCTTTGAGACAGCTCCCCTGGCTTGAACTGCCCAACCTCCTAACCTACAATCAGCTCTGTCTCTGTCATTCTATGTATTACCTTCCCAATAAGTTTCCTGCCCTCAAAATCTAGTACAACATCACTCAGCCAAAAGGCCTCTTAGACATCAAGCAAACTACTACTAGAAGTCGCCAACAGCTACAATAGCTTTAGAGATGCACTATATAGTAGTTCAGTGGCTAAAAAATGGAACTCTGTCCCTACTAGCATTCAAAACACAAAATCCAGAGCCTCCTTTAAAGACCTCATCAGGCAACATCTCAAGCAAAGTTGGCAGTGCCATGATTGCTCCCCAGACTAGTGAAAGCAGATAACATATACATACTAAATCTAGAGCACTGGATAATAGTTTTCAGTCTTACTCACAAACACTGGCTAATCTACAATGTATGTACTGTACCTGTGTGCTATGTATGTATTCTACCTATGTTCCAAATTTCAGCTGTACACCACAAATCTATTAATTACCTTTATTTTTAAAATTAATATTTTTTGTTTGTTCTCTCCACTGTAACTGTTTATGTGCCGCATACCACTGTAAAAACATGTCTCTTGTAATTTGTGTGTATATTGATCATGTCTTAATAACTAAATGTGTCTGTAAATTTTCTTTGTGGAGCTTTTCTCCCTGGGCCTATGTTGAAAACGGGCCTCTACGGCTCAGTCAGACAGCTCCGGTTAACAAATGTAAAATAAACAAATAAATATATCCCTCTAGGCTAACAGTTAAATATCAGATAACAAGAAGTGAGAAGAACATCACCCCATCTTATAGCAGGGAGACACACAGCACACACTATTCAGTGAAACACACAATTAAGTATGGGAAAGATGAAAAACAGTACTTTTTAAAACTGCAAGTTTGTACTTAACTTCAGCTTCTAATGCAGGTGATTATAGCCAAGCAACTCTCTCAGAAGTTCAGCATAAAATGATTTCTCAAACTTAGTGGCTAGCACTTAAAGTACAGAGGAATCCTTGTAGGCTAACAGTTAAATATCAGATAACAAAAAGTGAGAGGAACACCACCCCCTCTTATAGCAGGAAGACACACAGCACACACTATTCATTGAAAAACACAATTAGGTAAAGAAAAATTGAAAAACAGTACTTTTAAATGTACAAGCTTGTACTTAACTTCAGCTTCTAATGCAGGTGATTATAGCCAAGCACGTATCTCAGAAGTTGAGCATAAAATGATTTCTCAAACTTCGTGGCAAGCACTTAATGTACAGAGGAATCCCTCTAGGCTAACAGTTAAACATCAGATAACAAGAAGTGCGACGACCACAACCCCCTGTTATAGCAGAGAGACACACAGCACACAATATTGAGTGAGAAACACAATTAGGTACAGAAAAAACAAAAAACAGTACTTTTAAAACTGCAAGCTTGTACTTAAGTTCATCTTCTAATGCATGTGATTATAGCCTAGCACGTCACTCAGAAGGTGAGCAAAAAGTGATTTCTCAGACTGTGTGGCTAGCACTTAAAGTACAAAGGAATCCTTCTAGGCTAACAGTAAAATATCAGATAATAAGAAGTGAGACGACTACCACTCCCTCTTATAGCAGGGAGACACACAACACACACTATTCAGTGAAACACACAGGTACAGAGAAAATTTAAAAAAAATTGTAACTTTAAAACTGCAAGTTTGTACTTAACTTCTGCTTTTAATGCAGTTGATTATGGCCAAGAAAGTTTATCAGAAGTTGATGATAAAATGATTTCTCAAACTTTTTTGCTAGCACTTAAAGTACAGAGGAATCCTTATAGGCTAAAAGTTAAATAGATAAGAAGTAAGACCACCACCCCCTCTTATAGCAGAGAGACACACAGCACGCACTGTTCAGTGAAACACGCATATAGGTACAGAACAAATGAAAAACAGTACTTTCATAACTGCAAGTCTGCACTTAACTTCAGCTTCAAATGTAGGTGATTATAGCCAAGCAAGTCTCTCAAGAATATGAGCATAAAATGATTTCCCAAACTTTGTGGCAAGCACTTAAAGTACAGAGGAATCCCTCTAGGCCAACAGTTAAATGTCAAATAACAACAAGTGAGAAGACCACCACCCCCTCTTATAGCAGAGAGAACCACAGCACACACTAGTCAGTCAAACTCACAATTAGGTACAGAAAAAATGAAAAATAGTAATTTTAAAACTGCAAGTTTGTACTTAACTTCAGCTTCTAATGCAGGTGATTAAAGCCAAGCAACTCTCCCAGAAGTTAAGCATAAAATGATTTCTCAAACTTTCTGGCTAGCACTTAAAGTACAGAGGAATCCTTCAAGGCTAACAGTTAAATATCAGATAACAAAAAATGAGAAGACCACCACTCCCTCTTATAGCAGAGAGACACACAGCACACATTATTCAGTGAAACACACAATTAGGTACAGAAAAAAATAAAAAAACAATGCTTTTAAATGTACAAGCTTGTACTTAATTTCAGCTTCTAATGCAGGTGATTATAGCCAAGCAAGTCTCTCAGAAGTTGAGCATAAAATTATTTCTCAAACTTTGTGGGTAGCACTTAAAGTACAGAGGAATCCATCTAGGCTAACAGTTAAATATCCTATAACAAGAAGTGAGAAGACCACCCCCCCCCTTATAGCAGAGAGACACACAGCATACACTATTCAGTGAAACTCATAATTAGGTACAGAAAAAAATAAAAAACAGTACTTTTAAAACTGCAAGTTTGTACTTAACTTCAGCTTCTAATGCAGTTGATTATAGCTAAGAAACTCAATCAGAAGGTTAGCAAAAAGTGATTTCTCAAACTTTGTGGCTATCACTTAAAGTACAGAGGAATCCTTCTAGGCTAACAGTTAAATATCAGATAACAAGAAGGGAGAAGACCACCACCCCCTCTTACAGAAGAGAGACATGCAGCACACACTGTTCAGTGAAACATGCAATGAGGTACAGAAAAAATGAAAGACAGTGCTTTCATAACTGCAAATTTGCACTTAACTTCAGCTTCTAATGCAGGTGGTTATAGCCAATCAAGCCTCTCAGACGTTGAGCATAAAATGATTTCTCAAACTTTGTGGCTAGCATTTAAAGTACAGAGGAATCCCTTTAGGCTAACAGTTCTATTATCAGATAACAAGAAGTGAGAAGACCACCACCCCCTCTTATAGCAGAGAGACACACAGCACACACTATTCAGTTAAACACACAATTAGGTACAGAAAAAAATGAAAAAAACATTACTTTTAAAACTGCAAGTTTGTACTTAACTTCAGCTTCTAATGCAGGTGATTATAGCCAAGCAAGTCTCTCAGAAGTTGAGCATAAAATGATTTCTCAAACTTTGTGGCTAGCACTTAAAGTACAGAGGAATCACTCTATGCCAACAGTTAAATGTCAGTTAAAAAGAAGTAAGAAGACCATCAACCCCTCTTATAGCAGAGAGACACACAGCACACACTGTTCAGTGAAACATGCAACTAAGTAAAGAAAAAAATGAAACACAGTACTTTCATAACTGCAAGTTCGTACTTAACTTCAGCTTCTAATGCAGGTGATTAGAGCCAAGCAAGTCTCTCAGAAGCTGAGCATACAATGACTTTCAGACTTTTTGGCTAGCACTTAAAGTACAGAGGAATCCTTCAAGGCTAACAGTTAAATATCAGATAACAAAAAATGAGAAGACCACCACTCCCTCTTATAGCAGAGAGGCACACAGCACACATTATGCAGTGAAAAACACAATTAGGTACAGAAAAAATGTAAAAACAATGCTTTTAAATGTACAAGCTTGTACTTAACTTCAGCTTCTAATGCAGGTGATTATAGCCAAGCAACTCTCTCAGAAGTTGAGCATAAAATGATTTCTCAAACTTTGGGGCAAGCACTTAACTTACAGAGGAATCCTTCTAGGCTAGCAGTAAAATATCAGATAACAAGAAGTGAAAAGACCACCACCCCCATTATAACAGATAGACACACCACACACTATTCAGTGAAACTCACAATTAGGTACAGAAAAAATATAAAAACAATGCTTTTAAATGTACAAGCTTGTACTTAACTTCAGCTTCTAATGCAGGTGATTATAGCCAAGCAACTCTCTCAGAAGTTCAGCATAAAATGATTTCTCAAACTTAGTGGCTAGCGCTTAAAGTACAGAGGAATCCCTCTAGGCCAACAGTTAAATGTCATATAACAAGAAGTGAGAAGACCACCACCCCCTCTTATAGCAGAGAGACACACAGCACACACTGTTCAGTGAAACATGCAACTAGGTAAAGAAAAAAAATGAAAAACAGTACTTCCATAACTGCAAGTTTGTACTTAACTTCAGCTTCTAATGCAGGTGATTAGAGCCAAGCAAGTCTCGTAGAAGTTGAGCATAAAATGACTTTCAAACTTTTTGGCTAGCACTTAAAGTACAGGGAAATCCCTGTAGGCTAACTGTTAAATATTAGATAACAAGAAGTGAGAAGACCACCACCCCTTCTTATAGCAGAAAGACACACAGCACACACTATTCAGTGAAACACACAATTATGTAAAGAATAATTGAAAACCAGTACTTTTAAATTTACTTAACTATAGCTTCTAACACAGGTGATTTTAGCCAAGCAAGTCTCTCAGAAGTTGAGCAAAAAATGATTTTCAAACTTTTTGGCGGTGGTGGTGCTGCGGTAGTGTTGTCGCCTCACAGTAAGACATTGTCCTGTTCGATTGTCAGCTAAAGCGTCTTCTTTGTGGAGACACGCGTGAATGGGCATACCTTTGTTGAAGGTTGTGCATCAGACCTGGCAAGTCGGTACGTAAACATCTACTGCCAATCATTAGTGGACCGGAGTTCTGCTGTGGCAACCCCTAACCGGGAAAAAGCTGAAAGATACAACAACAACAACTTAAAGTACAGGGAAATCCCTCTAAGCTAACTGTTAAATATCAGATAACAAGAAGTGAGAAGACCACCACCCCTTCTTATAGCAGAAAGACACACAGCACAGACTATTCTGTGAGACACACAATTAGGTACAGAAAAAATAAAAACAATACTTTTAAAACTGCAAGTTTTTACTTAACTATATCTTCTAATGCAGGTGATTATGGCCAAGCAAACCTCTCAGACATTGAGCATAAAATGATTTCTCAAACTTTGTGTCAAGCACTTAAAGTACAGAGGAATCCCTCTAGGCCAACAGTTAATTGCCAGATAACAATAAGTGAGAAGACCACCACGCCCTCTTATAGCAGAGAGACACACAGCACACACTATTCAGTGAAACACACAATTAGGTACAGAAAAAAATAAAAAACAGTACTTTTAAATGTACAAACTTGTACTTAACTTTAGCTTCTAATGCAGGTGATTATAGCCAAGCAAGTCTCTTAGAAGTTGAGCAAAAAATGATTTTTCAAACTTTGTGGCTAGCACTTAAAGTACAGAAGAATCCCTCTAGGCTAACTGTTAATATTAGATAACCAGAAGTGAAAATACCCTCACCCCCTTCTATAGCAGAGAGACACACAGCACACATTATTCAGTGAAACACACAATTAGGTAAAGAAAAATTGAAAAACAATACTTTTAAAACTGCAAGTTTTTACTTAACTGTAGCTTCTAATGCAGGTGATTATAGCCAAGCAAACCTCTCAGACATTGAGCATAAAATTATTTCTCAAACTTTATGGCTAGCACTTAAAGTACACTATCCTCAGATTTGTATCTTTTAAACCTCTTTACTTCGTTTGACCTGTTTTTGTCTCCTTCTACTAGCTTCATCCTCTCTTTTTGTTTTCTCTCTCTTCAGAGCACACTCAAACAAATCTGCAGTCTGTGGCTACCACTCCACCCATACAGTATAAGAAGGAATCAGTACTGCAAACTAAACAAGGATATACATTTTGAGCCTCAAGAGCAGGGTCAGTCCACCCAGGCATTCTATGTTTTATGAGAGTGAAGCTATTACATTAGCAGTATTTTTAGTAGTTCTCAGCTTGCTAATAAAACTGACTGTTGTAGCCTTTTGTCCTCCCCATCCCCCCACTAGTGCAGTAATCCTAACTGTCCAATAGACAGTATACATTTAATTCACATCCCTGTGACTAAATTAACCATCATGCATCCCTCTCAGTGCTTTCTGCCTTAGTTTGTATCACTTGGAGGCCTACCTGTTTATTTGCATCTCTATACATTCCCCTTCATTGCTAATGTATCTCCCTACTCTAATCTGTGCACAAACTGGTTACTAATCAGCAAGTCAATGTGAAGACACACTCCCAACCTTAATAAACTTTGTTGTCTCTTCTCTCCTTCACTTTACATGTAGTTTGAATTATTACTTACCCCCTCTGAGGCCTTCACTGATTTCCACTGATTGCCTTTCTGGTTTCTTTGCATTCCACCTGGTTTACACCCCTTGTGCTATCTGCCTCCCCCAATACAAAGTCTATATCAGAATCCTGCTGAGCATGGAGCCATCTTTAAATTTCTAGTCTCCCACCAGGACACAAGTGCTCTTCAGCAATTACATTCTGCTTGCCGGTAAGCCATTAAACCTCAGGAATTTGTTTTAAAAGTGTTCAGATTTGTAAAGTAATACTTACTTTTTCTTGTCTTGGTTGGCTCTGCCCGCTCCGTTCACCCTCACTAATGCTCGGGATCAATCTGCTCTCCTACCCTGCCCCTATTTTCTCCCACCCCCACTACCTCTACATTTATAGTAATCACAGCCACACCCACAACTCACCCTCACATCACCTCCACCAATCACAGTTTCTCAAGTCATATCACATTATACCACACCAACTTGCTCCACACAAAATACTCCCAATCACTCTTATTCCCACTAGGCATTTTTTACATAACCCACACTACTTCCCTATCCACATATAGTGCAACCCTATAATTCCTATTCAGACCTCCCCACCTAGAAACAACTTAAACTTTATAACCATGACTATCACACAACTAAGTCTAGTCTGTCTGCTAATAATTCTTTACAACACTACAAGTTATCACTCTAGCAATATCCCTAAACTTAGTAGCACAGCACTACATTATGCACTCTTGTATACAGACACCACACATTATAATAATATCTGCCCACAGTTATTCAAGAACTACATAATGGACCATTTCAGAACTAAACACATATGCTCTCATTCCTACTCCAAAAAAACACAATACTTTCTCACACTCCTCACCAAACTCCAACATCTGTATAACCATTTTAACTCCAGGCTCAACATAAGTGGGGATATCCACCCCAACCCAGGCCCAAATCCATCCTGTCCAACACAAACTGCTCCAACACAAATGTCAGAACATAACACCTCCACTTTCTTCATCCCTGGGCAAATCAACAACAACAGGAAAACCAACCATCTTTTAATGCTAAATTATTAATATTAGAAGTATCAAAAATAAAATACCTGAACTCCATGCCACAATAGCACACTACTCCCCAGACATAGTTGCTTTAACAGAAACCTGGTAAATAAAAACATAGCTAACTCAAAAGTTCTCCCTACCGGCTACAGTATCATTAGACAAGACAGACCACTTCGTAAAGGGGGTGGAACTGCCTTACTGTACAAGTCCAACTTAACTGTCCATCAATTACCAAACTCCTACCCCTCCCCCAATAATTGGGACATACTTATCTCACAACTTTAACTTCACCCTAAAAAGGTCATCACCACAATTGTGATCTATATTCCACCTGGTAATACACCTGCTAGCCTTGAAGACTTCTTATCCTGGTGTTCTTCCACATACTCACAAGAAACCCTTATTCTGGGGGACTTCAACCTAGATTGGTTCACCTGCATATCAGAACCACAAAGTAATCTAATAAATCTCCATGGCTACCAGCAGCTAGTCTAAATTCCAACTAGATGTGATAAAAAATCTAAAAGGGAATCCATCCTTGACTGGGTCCTAACTAACAACCCCACATTGTACCCTCACACAAGCAGTCTCCCAGACATCTTAACTGACCACAACATAATATACTTTATACGTAGTAGAACAAGCATATGCAAAACCACTAACTATATATCCACTAGAAACACAAAATAATCTCTCCTGAGGTCCTCAACACTTTACTCTGTAACTGTGACTGGACCCCCCTAAAAACCCTCCCACTTGACCAGGCTGTAGCATATTTCAACAAAACATTTCTACAACACCTAGACACTGTCACTCCATTGCGCAAAATAAAGGTTAGAACCTCTATAAACTCCTGGTTCAGTAAAGAAACCAAACAAATCCTCAAGTCCAGAGACACTGTCTGGCTTTACTATAAAAAAAAACAAAGAAACACCAAGCCTAACTAAGTACCAAGAACTGCGCAACCATGCAAAAAATGCATTAGGCTGGACAAAGAAATCCTACTACACAACATTACAAACTAAATACCAACACAACCCGCAAAAATTTTGGAAAAATGTAAACCAGCTACTAAAATCCACCCAAAAGGCTACCCCCAAACCAACCACTCCTGACACTAAAGATCCCATCGAAACACAATTCAACTCCCACTTTGTGAACTCAATTCTATCCTTAGTATCACAGGACAGTTCCTTCTCCACTATCCCCCAACACAAATAACACTAATACAAGCTTTACCCTCAAAACAGTTTCCACCACTTCAACCAAAAGCATGCTCTCCAAACTAAAAACCTCATCAACAGCAGCCGACCTACTCCCCAGATATTTCTTGAAGCTCACAGCAGATGCTATTGCTATCCCAGTCTCCACTCTCATAAACAGATCAATTGTTGAAAACTATGTGCCCAAACTCTGGAAAATATCCTATGTTACACCCATACATAAAGGCGGGACCTCCACTGAACTTAATAACTACGGACCCATTGCTTTACTCTCCCCCCTGGCCAAAATCCTAGAAAAATGCATCCATACCCTGATGCTAAAATATCTCCTAGACAGCAACATCCTGTCACCCACTCAGCATGGTTTCAGACCTGCCCATAGTACCACTACAGCCCTCCTCTTCTTCACAGACACAGTAAACCGTCTCAAAAATAAAGGCCTACAAGTGTCAACTCTTTTATTGGATATGTCCAAAGTATTTGACACAGTCTCACATCAAATCCTGCTAAACAAACTAAACCAATATCATCTATCAAATTCCACTCTTACCTGGTTGCAAAGCTGCTTAACTGACAGGTACCAAGATGAGAAATGGGAAAATTCTCTTTCTCCTCAGCTGCCCATAACTATAGGAGTCCTACATGGTTCTATCTTATTACCACTACTATTCACAGTCTTCACAAATGACCTCCATACCTCCACACAGCATGCATCTATAATTCAGTATGCAGATGACACTACCTTAATCTGTGCTGCACAAAACATTCCCACCCTCCTGCAAACAACTCAACTAGCATTCTCTGATGTTGAAAACTACCTTACCAAAGCCCAACTTATCCTAAATCCAAAGAAAACTCAGCTTATGATTATAACCAGTGCTAACAAAAACACTAACAGTCAATTCACTATCTACTCCACAAATGCTACTCCAATTGCTCCAGTGGCACAGGCTAAGCTATTGGGAATAACCATAGACTCCCACCTAAAATTTGATAGTCATCTCAACTTAACTATTAAAAAAGTACATGCCAAACTGGGGTCACTCTACCGTGTCAAACCATTTCTTACCAACAACACAAGACCAGACATTGCTCGCTCCCAACTTCTATCCACCCTACTCTATGCATCTCCCATTCTGACTAATCACAACAAAACTGAACTAAGCAAAATGGAAGCCTGCTATAACAGAATTGCCCATGTTGCTGCAAATTGCTCATATAGAACTCATCACTGTACTGCTTTGAGACAGCTCCCCTGGCTTGAACTGCCCAACCTCCTAACCTACAATCAGCTCTGTCTCTGTCATTCTATGTATTACCTTCCCAATAAGTTTCCTGCCCTTAAAATCTAGTACAACATCACTCAGCCAAAAGGCCTCTTAGACATCAAGCAAACTACTACTAGAAGTCGCCATCAGCTACAATAGCTTTAGAGATGCACTATATAGTAGTTCAGTGGCTAAAAAATGGAACTCTGTCCCTACTAGCATTCAAAACACAAAATCCAGAGCCTCCTTTAAAGACCTCATCAGGCAACATCTCAAGCAAAGTTGGCAGTGCCATGATTGCTCCCCAGACTAGTGAAAGCGGATAACATATACATACTAAATCTAGAGCACTGGATAATAGTTTTCAGTCTTACTCACAAACACTGGCTAATCTACAATGTATGTACTGTACCTGTGTGCTATGTATGTATTCTACCTATGTTCCAAATTTCAGCTGTACACCACAAATCTATTAATTACCTTTATTTTTAAAATTAATATTTTTTGTTTGTTCTCTCCACTGTAACTGTTTATGTGCCGCATACCACTGTAAAAACATGTCTCTTGTAATTTGTGTGTATATTGATCATGTCTTAATAACTAAATGTGTCTGTAAATTTTCTTTGTGGAGCTTTTCTCCCTGGGCCTATGTTGAAAACGGGCCTCTACGGCTCAGTCAGACAGCCCCGGTTAACAAATGTAAAATAAATAAATAAATATATCCCTCTAGGCTAACAGTTAAATATCAGATAACAAGAAGTGAGAAGAACATCACCCCATCTTATAGCAGGGAGACACACAGCACACACTATTCAGTGAAACACACAATTAAGTATGGGAAAGATGAAAAACAGTACTTTTTAAAACTGCAAGTTTGTACTTAACTTCAGCTTCTAATGCAGGTGATTATAGCCAAGCAACTCTCTCAGAAGTTCAGCATAAAATGATTTCTCAAACTTAGTGGCTAGCACTTAAAGTACAGAGGAATCCTTGTAGGCTAACAGTTAAATATCAGATAACAAAAAGTGAGAGGAACACCACCCCCTCTTATAGCAGGAAGACACACAGCACACACTATTCATTGAAAAACACAATTAGGTAAAGAAAAATTGAAAAACAGTACTTTTAAATGTACAAGCTTGTACTTAACTTCAGCTTCTAATGCAGGTGATTATAGCCAAGCACGTATCTCAGAAGTTGAGCATAAAATGATTTCTCAAACTTCGTGGCAAGCACTTAATGTACAGAGGAATCCCTCTAGGCTAACAGTTAAACATCAGATAACAAGAAGTGCGACGACCACAACCCCCTGTTATAGCAGAGAGACACACAGCACACAATATTGAGTGAGAAACACAATTAGGTACAGAAAAAACAAAAAACAGTACTTTTAAAACTGCAAGCTTGTACTTAAGTTCAGCTTCTAATGCATGTGATTATAGCCTAGCACGTCACTCAGAAGGTGAGCAAAAAGTGATTTCTCAGACTTTGTGGCTAGCACTTAAAGTACAAAGGAATCCTTCTAGGCTAACAGCAAAATATCAGATAATAAGAAGTGAGACGACTACCACCCCCTCTTATAGCAGGGAGACACACAGCACACACTATTCAGTGAAACACACAGGTACAGAGAAAATTAAAAAAAAATTGTAACTTTAAAACTGCAAGTTTGTACTTAACTTCTGCTTCTAATGCAGTTGATTATGGCCAAGAAAGTTTCTCAGAAGTTGATGATAAAATGATTTCTCAAACTTTGTTGCTAGCACTTAAAGTACAGAGGAATCCTTATAGGCTAAAAGTTAAATAGATAAGAAGTAAGACCACTACCCCCTCTTATAGCAGAGAGACACACAGCACACACTGTTCAGTGAAACACGCATATAGGTACAGAACAAATGAAAAACAGTACTTTCATAACTGCAAGTCTGCACTTAACTTCAGCTTCTAATGTAGGTGATTATAGCCAAGCAAGTCTCTCAAGAATATGAGCATAAAATGATTTCCCAAACTTTGTGGCAAGCACTTAAAGTACAGAGGAATCCCTCTAGGCCAACAGTTAAATGTCAAATAACAACAAGTGAGAAGACCACCACCCCCTCTTATAGTAGAGAGAACCACAGCACACACTAATCAGTCAAACTCACAATTAGGCACAGAAAAAATGAAAAATAGTAATTTTAAAACTGCAAGTTTGTACTTAACTTCAGCTTCTAATGCAGGTGATTAAAGCCAAGCAACTCTCCCAGAAGTTAAGCATAAAATGATTTCTCAAACTTTCTGGCTAGCACTTAAAGTACAGAGGAATCCTTCAAGGCTAACAGTTAAATATCAGATAACAAAAAATGAGAAGACCACCACTCCCTCTTATAGCAGAGAGACACACAGCACACATTATTCAGTGAAACACACAATTAGGTACAGAAAAAAAATAAAAAACAATGCTTTTAAATGTACAAGCTTGTACTTAATTTCAGCTTCTAATGCAGGTGGTTATAGCCAATCAAGCCTCTCAGTCGTTGAGCATAAAATGATTTCTCAAACTTTGTGGCTAGCATTTAAAGTACAGAGGAATCCCTTTAGGCTAACAGTTCTATTATCAGATAACAAGAAGTGAGAAGACCACCACCCCCTCTTATAGCAGAGAGACACACAGCACACACTATTCAGTTAAACACACAATTAGGTACAGAAAAAAATGAAAAACAGTACTTTTAAAACTGCAAGTTTGTACTTAACTTCAGCTTCTAATGGAGGTGATTATAGCCAAGCAAGCTTCTCAGAAGTTCAGCATAAAATGGTTTCTCAAACTTAGTGGCTAGCACTTAAAGTACAAGGAAATCCTTGTAGGCTAACTGTTAAATATCAGATAACAAAAAGTGAGAAAACCTCCACCACCTCTTACAGCAGAGAGACACACAGCACACACTATTTAGTGAAACTCACAATTAGGTACAGAAAAATGAAAAACAGTACTTTTAAAACTGCAAGTTTGTACTGAACTTCAGCTTCTAATGCAGGTGATTCTAGCCAAGCAACTCTCTCAGAAGTTGAGCATAAAATGATTTCTCAAACTTAGTGGCTAGCACTTAAAGTACAGTGGAATCCTTGTAGGCTAACAGTTAAATATCAGATAACAAAAAGTGAGAGGAACACCACCCCCTCTTATAGCAGAGAGACACACAGCACACACTATTCAGTGAAACACACAATTAGGTACAGAAAAAAAAAAACAGTACTTTTAAAAGTACAAGCTTGTACGTAACTTCAGCTTCTAATGCAGATGATTATAGCTAAGCAAGCCTCTAAGAAGTTGAGCATAAAATGATTTCTCAAACTTTGTGACTAGCTCTTAAAGTACAGAGGAATCCTTCTAGTCTAACAGTTAAATATCAGATGACGAGAAGTGAGACGACCACCACCCCCTCTTATAGCAGAGAGACACACAACACACACTATTCAGTGAAACTCACAATTAGGTACAGAAAAAATGAAAAACAGTACTTTTAAAACTGCAAGTTTGTACTTAACTTCAGCTTCTAATGCAGATGATTATAGCGAAGCAACTCTCTCAGAAGTTGAGCATAAAATGATTTCTCAAACTTTGTGGCTAGCTCTTAAAGTACAGAGGAATCCCTCTAGTCTAACAGTTAAATATCAGATGACGAGAAGTGAGACGACCAACACCCCCTCTTATAGCAGAGAGACACACAACACACACTTTTCAGTGAAACTCATAATTAGGTATAGAAAAAATTGAAAACAGTACTTTTAAAAGTACAAGCTTGTAATTGTGCAGGTGATTATAGCCAAGCAAGTTTCTCAGAAGTTGAGCTTAAAATGATTTTTCAAACTTTGTGGCTAGCACTTAAAGAACAGAGGAATCCTTCTAGACTAAAAGTTAAATATCAGATAAAAAGAAGTAAAACAACCACCAGTCCCTCTTATAGCAGAGAGACACACAGCACACACTATTCAGTGAAACACACAGGTAAGTAAAAATTGAAAAACAATACTTTTAAAACTATAAGTTTTTACTTAACTATAGCTTCTAATGCAGGTGATTATAGCCAAGCAAGTCTCTCAGAAGTTCAGAATAAAATGATTTCTCAAACTTTGTGGCTAGTACTTAAAGTACAGAGGAATCCCTCTAGGCTAACAGTTCTATTATCAGATACGAAGTGAGAAGACCACCACCCCCTCTTATTGCAGAGATACACACAACACACACTTTTCAGTGAAACACACAATTAGGTACAGAAAAAAATGAAAAAAACATTACTTTTAAAACTGCAAGTTTGTACTTAACTTCAGCTTCTAATGCAGGTGATTATAGCCAAGCAAGTCTCTCAAAAGTTGAGAATAAAATGATTTCTCAAACTTTGTGTCTAGCACTTAAAGTACTGAGGAATCCCTCTAGGCTAACAGTTAAATATCAGATATCAAGAAGTGAGAAGACCATATAGCAGAGAGACACACAGCACACATTATTTAGTGAAACACGCAATTATTTGCCTTTTTCATTAATTTTAAGGAGTTACTTTCCAGGAATGTGATGGGTATCACTGGCTACAGTATGGATTGCCTGTATAACATTACAAGTGTAATGTACATAGTTAGCATCTCCTAAAAGTTAATGACAAAATCTTGTATTACTCAACCTGTCAATACTTACTGATATGATAAAGAGGCTTTAAATAATATTTGGATAGGAAAATAACATTTGACACATTAGTGCATTTAAAAAAATTAAAGCCATAACCAGTTCATATTACCTTTTTTTTACACGTTTTAGAATGTTGCAGTTTTATAAGTGAAAAAACACAATCTTGTCTACAATATGCAGTAATGGTTAAATTGTAGGATTGTTTAGGCTCGGACAAGGTTCTGACTTAAAAATAAGCAGCAGTTTTAACAAACCCACCCCTTCCTCATAGCAATTAGGATCTGCATTTGCATCACAGCATTTTTCAGCTAGATCTACCATCTCTTTCACAACTGCGGAGACTTCTTCAAATGTGCCATTCGGGAATTTTCTGCCATGGGTCACGATCAAACTGCAGCAAATCAAAGAAAGTTTTAATATCAGACATTATTCGTTTAAGATATTCACAGAACAGTGAAATTTGTATGTACATTATGTTTTAATCAAACATTTGCTCCAGTATAAACTGCAAATCCAAGCCCCATTAATGTAAAAACAACTCAGTCCATATCTAAACAACTAAATTTTCTCACCTTAAATCTTTGTAGTATCAAAAATAAAATTACAGAATTTCACATCTGATCTGTAAACAAACCCCTGTTGTTCTTTCTGGAGCAGAAACCTAGCTCAAATGCAATATAAAAGACTCAGAATTTCTACCACCTGGATACAACGTAAAGCAGACAGAAACATAGAAAAGGAGGTGGAATTGCACTCTTACCCGAACTATTATAATCTCACACCTTATTCTAAACCCATTCCAAAATTTGCCAGTGCAGAAATTCTCCTCTCATTTCTACAACTAAACAGTACAGAAAGCTTATGTATGTCAGTCCTGTACATACCTTCTGGCCAAAATATTCCTATATTAGAAATATTCCTATACCAGAAAATGTCTTATCTTGTGTAGCCATTGGGTAACGTGCACTTGGGACCTAAACCTAGTTTGCAACATTAATAGAACCTGCTGGCATGACAAATTTGTGTTACAGAGACTCTTTCATGTGTGGAATAGACTCCCTCTTCATGTAAAGCAGACCTATCTCTCCTCGTTTAAGCATAACCTGGATGATTGGATGGGAAATAGAAAAATTACCCCTGGGATCCCGCCTGCAACAATGCTTGATGGGGGGACAAGTGCTGACCTTGGAAACATGGCATAAATTCTTGGCTAGGCTTGAAAGAGCCTCATGGCCAGTAGCATAGCAACCTCCTTTGATCTTATGATGAACAACATAAACACCAAACAATCATTTCAGGTGACGTTAACTAGCTAATCTTTACTTCAGATGTCCCAACAGCTAGTATAAACCTCTTTTTTTCTCTTAGATTATCCCTACCTTAACACGATATGATAAAAATAGTAACCACGGTTCTATCTTAGACTGGATTATTGTCGCCAACCCTAATAAATTTATTAAAACTGGTACTCTCCGCAACTTTCTAAGTAATTACTTACATGCCTATTCCTGTAGAGAAAATTTCTACATATTGAAAGAACATCAATATAAAATGACCCGCAACCTATCTCATTTTAATCAAAATACCTTCATTTATATACTAAAATCTTTACCTCTAGACAAAGCAGATGATTACTTTAATACTAGTTTCCTAGACTTACTCAACAGTGTTGCCCTCATTTGTAGAAAAAGAATCAATACTAAATATGCCCCATGGTTAACTAAACACTGCAAACAAATTATGATTAATAGAGATAAAGCACGGAAAAATGGTTAAAATGCAAAACCAATACTCATTTACAAACATTTAGATACCTACACAATCAGGTAAAAATCCAAGTAAAAAAAAAAGAATTATACATGCTGCTACAAAACAAACATAAAAATAACCACAAATAATTCTGGTCAGCTATTAATTCACTTTTTAGCCAGGTTCTAAATCTGCTGCCACTCCCCATCCCAATAGATTTCCGCTTTAAACAGCCACTTATAATTATTTTATTGATTCAATAGCCAATATCTTCATCATCAACCCCATTTTCCCATTTTCTACATGGGTCAGAGTGTCATGTTAAATGTTGCCATCTCTCTCAATTCAAAGCCACACTCCTGCCTACATTAACACTCATGCCTGACTGTCTCAGATCTTCCTCACACAATCATCCACCTCTTTTCTGGATGCCCTCATTTCCAGTTTCTTTATTCCTTTCTGTCTCAAATCTTCTTTACCAGATTGTCTTCTTCTTTTCTGCACATGTACATGAACCACCATAATATGCTCTATTTTATCTTCTCTGCAATTGGAGCTACTTTGACTTCTGCTCTTATATCCTTATTTCTTTGACTATCCCATAGTGTGCATCCTTACACCTGTCTCCGGCACTTCATTTTCATCACCTCTAACTTCCTCATATGCTCTGCCTTTACTGCCCAAGTTTCTGTACCATATACTAGTACTGGTTGCGCCACTGATTTGTACACCATACTTTTCAGCTTCTTTGGCATTCTTCTGTCATACACTACACTTGAGAATCTATGCCAGTTGGCTGCACCACCTCTGACTCTAGCTTTGACGTCTTCATTCTGACTTCTCTTCTCCTCAACCACTTCTTCCAGATACTTGATGCTGTTAACCTGTTCCATTATCTTCCCTTCTATCTCAATTTTCAACTTCTTCTGATATCCTCAATTTGCTGTCATTACGACTGTCCTATCTGTACTCAGTTTCATCCCACATGCCTTCATTTTACATTCTATTCTCCTATCCTTTGCTGAAGTTCTTGCTCAGAGTCTGCCTATAATACCACATCATCATCTGTATACAGCAACTTTGTTTATCTGTCCCCTCTGATCTGTTGGCTAATGTAATCCATCACCTGTATGAACAGCAGTGGGCTGAGAGCTGAACGCTGATGCACACCCACTCTCATGGGGATCTCCTCTGTGAGACTGAACACTGTTGTTGCTTGAGTCACTAGGGTCCTTGTACATAGCTTGCATTATTTCTAACAATGTTTCTGGGATTTCGAACCACAGCAGTACTGTCCAAATCAGCTTTCTTGGGACCTTGTCATATGCTTTCTCCAAGTCTAGGAATGCCCAAATGGACTATTTCGTCATCTCTAGCTTCTTCTCAACTCTCTATCTCACTGCAAACATTGCGTTAGTTGTGCAGCATCCTGCTTGGAATCTGAACTTCTCATCTCCCATATTAATTTCTACTACTAGGTGTATACATTTATTAATTACTCTCTCCAAAACTTTCATGCAATGTGACAAAAGTTTAATACCTCTGTTCTGCACACAGCTGTGGATGTCCCCTCTGTTCTTGTACACTAGCATGAGTATGCTTATTCTTCAGTCATCTGGGATATGCCTTTCTCTCCACACTGCTATGAGTACCATTAGGAGCAATTTCACCCCTATCTCACCAAAACATCTTTATCATATCTGCTGTGACCTCATCTGGGCCTGCTGCTTTCTCTGACTTTGTCTTTGCCTTGCAGTGTGATGTAGTTTCTTTGTGCCACCAATTGAGTCACTTTCCAGAAGATGGTAGAGTGCTTATGAATTCTTGTTCTTTGCTATTGCAACTCCTTTCTTAGCATTTTTGTTAGACAGCCAATATTCCTTCCTAGCCTGGTCTGTCTTTTCTATTTCCACTTTTTCCTGTACTCCTTCCTTCTTTTGATGACTTCGTGGACTTCTGCATTCCATCACCTGCTTTCCTTATGTACTTTATTTCCATACTTGGTTTGGCCACATATCTGCTCTGTGGTCCTGACACATTCTGTTTTTAGGAGTTGCCACTCTTCTTCAACTCCACCTATTCCCTCTTCTTCTTGAGGTGCTAGAGCACTGAGTAATTCCTTGAACTGTTGTGCTTTTTCTTCAGTCAACTTTCAGGTCTTCTGGTCTCTGTTGACCTTAGAGCTGTCTCTGACCACAGCTTGCATTTAATTGTGGCACCAGTGGTTTATGCTGTGGACCAGCTGTTTCACTAGGAATGAATTTGCAATCACTAATTCTACCCAAGTGGCCTTTTCTTACTAGGATGAAGTCTACCTGAGTTGCATTTTGGCTACACTGTATGTGATCTTGTGACTGTCTCTCTTTCTGAGCCATGTGTTGGCAACCATCAAACCATTTGCAATACTGAAGTCTAGAATTGCCTCTCCTTTTTTATTCCTGTTGCCTCACCCATGTGGACATAGGCAGTCCTGATATCCTGTTCTGTCTGTCCCAATATGTACATTCAGATAATCCATTATCATTACTAATTGGTACTGTCCTGCTTCTTCTAGTAGGTCTTGCAACTGCTGCCTGAATGTATTCTTCTCTTCACAATCATAACCCTGCTGTGTGGCATAGGCTGATATTATGAGTACTGTCCTATCATTGGACTAGGGTCTGATTGTCATGAGTCTGTCACTAATTCTGATGACATCCCTCACTGCCTTCTGAAGTTTCTCTCTCACCACAATTACCACACCATTTCTAACCTGTCTACATGCTGAGTAGTGGACTCTGGATTCCAAGATAAGTGGCTTTGCTGGGTTGCCCTTCCATCTTGTCTACTGGATACACATAGGATGTCCAGCCTCCACTGTATCATGTCATCTACTTCCAAGCTTCATCCTGTCAGTGAACCTACATTGAGTGCAGCAATTCTTAGTTCATGTTTAGCAGGTTGATTGGCTTAAATTCCAGCTTTCATTCAACAGAGTTATTCCAGGTAACCCAGGCTGGGCAGATGGACACCTGATGCCAGTAGCTTATTGACCCAGGGCTGCTGGGCTTGGGCACACACTGGCCAGTAGGAGCACAGGCACCCCATCCACCATTAGCATGTGTTCCTGGTGTAGGTCAAATTAGGCTGGGTCCTCAACCCACTTATCACTGGCAAATATCCATGACAAGTTGGCAACAATAGTCAACATGACCGACTCTGTGTGGAGTCTGCATGTCCTCCCTGTATTTGCATGTGTTTCCTCCAGGTACTCCGAATTCCTCCCATATTTCAAAGATGTGTATGGAGCGTTTCTCTCCAGGCCTCCACTGAAAATAGGCTCTGTCCTAGTCAGACTTTCCCAGTCAACAAATGTTAAATAAAAATAAATAAAATCACCTACAGCCATATTTTACACCATCAAGTTATTAACTCTACCATGGTGCACAGTCTGTGATCCATGTTCTCCTATCTTGAGGATACTGTGCACCACAGTAGCTATCCAAGTAGTTGGTCTATACAACTTTTCTCCCTGTAGGGCACCATGTAGTGTCTGGGCTGCTCCCTACAGCTCCATTCATTGTTGAGTTTGAGATGGAAACACTCAGCATGTTTTCAGAGGTGTGAGGAGTCCCACAGAGACACAGAGAGAACAGGCAAACTCCAAACAGACATTGACCGGATGACAGGATCAAATATTGTACCTTGTGCATAGAAGGGGAACACCTTAACCATAATGCCAGCTGGTCAAAATGTAAAACTATGCACGCTTTCAAAAAATGAAGTTTACCCCTTCAGGTAAGATCAGCTGACCAAATCAATGACTGCATCCACAGCCACTCCATAACCAGTATAACCAGTAACATAAACCTTCCAGCCATCACTCTTCCTACAAACTGTAAAAACACCAACTCTATCTCATCCATTCTTCCAACCACAACCATAAATTCGAAACTACTGTCTCCTTCACCTGACCCCCCCTCCCCAGCCAAACTACCTCTATAAGCTATAGAGATTTCTCTATAAAACTTGCCTGCCAGCATAATAAAAAAACTTCTATTTAAAGTGAAAATGATCTCTTTCTCTGCAGACAATCTCCGAGCAGAATACCTAAAACGTACTGCAGAAACTATAAATATATATATATATATATATATATATATATATATATATATATATATATATATATATATATATACACACATAGATGGTACGTACATGGGCACGTATCACTTCACCTAAAAATCATTTCACCTAAAACTCATTTCACTAACAAGTAGTACAATAAGGCAAATCAAAGGTATATGTCCTTTTCCCCACTGTACTGCGATCCTGGTGTTAGTATATATAGTAAGGGGGGATGTGAGGGGGTGCAGCCCCCCACATTGGGTGGTATAGGGGGCGTAGCCCCCCACTAGTTGGCTTTGACCAAATAATGTAAAACAAAACCAGACAACATGAAACCAAAATAAGTGGGCGACTTCGCCCCATGCCCCCCATGTGGGGGGCTGCACCCCTCACCCCCCAACTATATATACTAACACTAGGATCACACTACAGTTGGGGAAAAGGACATATACCTTTGGTTTGCCTTATTGTACTACTTGTCAGTGAAATGAGTTTTAGGTGAAATGAACTTTAGGTGATTTGATTTAGGTGAATTGAGTTTAGGTGAAATGAGTTTTAGGTGAAGTGATACATACCCATATATATATATATATATATATATATATATATATATATATATATATATATATATATATATATATATATACAGTCAGCATACTTATAAATAGATCATTTAGTGAATCTTTCTTTCAGGTATTTGCAAAAAATCATTCATCATCCCCTACATAAATTATGTAATTTTTGTTGAAATATTAATTTTAGGTCCATTGCTACCTTGTTCCAACTTACCAAGTTACTAGAAAAATGTGTGCATAACCAGCTGCTTGAATATTTCTTACAAAACCAACTCCTAGCAACTACCCAGTATGGCTGTTGGTCTACACATGCACAACAACTGCATTACTTTCTTTTACTGAAACTGTAAATAATGCTAGAGACTCTGGAAAACTTTTTGATTCACTATTTTTTCACCTTTCAAAGACTTTTGATACTGTTTCTCATACAAGATGTCTACAGAATTCTCTCTCTCTCTGTCTATCCCAGGTCTATCCCCTACATCGGTCCAATTGTTTACCAGCTATTCATCTAATAGGCAGCAAGCTGTAAAATTGCAAGGGTCTAACTCACCAAATCATATTAATATTACTGGTGTATCACTAGGTTAATTTCTTTTTTTTTTTTTACTCATGAGTTTTTATTGTTTTTCTTGAAAAAAATAACAATTAATTACTTGTAAATTATCCAAAAGAAATAGTAAAATGTAGATATTAACAGGAATAACTAAATATTTACATTATTTACATTGGCCTGAGTATAAATTATGAAATAAACCAATCCAAGACCGTTGCAAATGCTGTTTAGACAAAAGTTTTTTTTTCCTGCTAATACAGTTCATTTAAGAAGAGTTTGAATCTATTCTCATTGTTTCTATAAGCTGGGTTACTTTCTTCCATGGGTTGTTGCTCCATATCTTGGGAGTAATCCTTAATTATTTTGTTTTGACTTCCATCAACGCAGTTTCGTTTAGTAGGTTTAAAAATTCTTCAAAGACTGGTTCAGAATTAGAATTCCATTTCCTAGAAATACATTTTCTGGCCACTGCTAGAATAGTCCATAATAAATATAAATCTGTTTTATTCATTTCTGTTTTTTCAATAACATTCAGTAAAATTAGAGATTTTGATAATACAAAAGTATCTGAAAATAAAGCCTGCAGAAAATTACTAATATCCTCCCAATATTTTTTCAGTTTAATGCAATCATGGAATATATGTATCCAATCTGTTTTACATGTTTGCAAGCATCTCCAGCAATTTACACTGTTAGCAGAACCAAGTTTACTTAGTCTACTGGGTGTGTAGAATGATCTGTGCAGAAACTTCCATGTATATATTCTCCAGAATTGAGAATTAGATGTTAATTTAATAGAATACAATACAGTGGTTTCATTTCTATATATAAATTAATTGAATGACCTTTAGTAATAAAATTCCAATAATTCTGCCTAAATTTAACTTTATAATTTATTAGTAGTTTGTATAGGTTTGAGGTTGTATTTTTCCAATTATGATTATCATATATGATTTTGTTTAAAAAATTATAAAATTGGGTTTATCTTTAAAAGGAGAATTACTAATAGTTCTGCACAAATCATATGCATGCAGTACTACACTTTGAAGTATTAGCCAGTCAGATGAAGATAAATCATAAGTATTTATTATTTGTTGGGTATCAATTACTTTTAAATCTTTAATACAATGTTGCCAACAAATACATTTTTTGTTTCCCATGAAATGAAGACATTTTTTGTGTGACTTATTAAAAAAGCTTTTGTAGAGCTAAAAGGAGTTAGAATATTCAATCCAAATCTTTATACCTGAATTGGTCATAATAACATTTTTAAATGTGTTAAAGATATAGTTTATGAAATTCAGATTAGTAGGTTTTGTTATGTTATATTGAATGCATGTACATAAAATATTCCAAGGTGTATTAGTATAACCATCTAATATGACATTTTATCAAGGAATTTTCATTCAAATGAATAATAGTAAGTATTTTTTTTCCAGTTGGAAGAATAGCTTGGGTCTAACCAGTTGATAACAATTGTAAAAATGGAAGCTTTAATGTATGTCTCTACATCTGGAAAGTTAATTCCTCCTTGATCCTAAGGCCTGGTGTGATGTGTAATAGCTATTCTGTTTCTGTTGGGATGCCAAAGAAATTTTAATAAAAGTGAGTTTATTTTTTTTTTAGTATATGTTTATCTGGAATTTTGGGAATAGCTTGCACTATGTAAAGAATTGTTGGTAGTAATACTATTTTTATTAATTGTAATCTGTCTTCAAAGTACAAATTCAATTTGTTCCATTTTATAATATGAGCATTTAACATGTTTATGATATTGTTGTAGTTAATATTTAATATTTCTTGTATGTTATTACATAGAGTGATGCCTATATAATTTAGAGTGAGTACTTGTTTACCAATTATATAATTTTCATCCACTAAAATTTTATGTTTTTATTCAACACTATATAATTAAATTTTGTTTTATTAAAATATAAACCTGAGATTGAGAAGAATTTTTCAACCTGAGTGTCCAATTCTTTTATAGACTCCTTTGAATAAGACAGTGTGAGAAGTACATCATCTGCGAAAAGCATGGTTTTTGAATTATATTGTCCATGTATATCTATACCTTTTATTATGGGATTTAAGTGAATTGAGGAGGCAAATAATTCTATAGCTAGTGCAAATAAAACTGGAGATAAGGGGCATCTTTGCTTTGTACCTTTTGTGATTGCTATTGACTCAGAAGTGAAAGGACCTAGATTTACATATGCTAAGTTTCTTTTATAAATATTTTTTATCAGTGAAATAAAGGTTTGAGGAAAGTCATAAAGTTCTAGTATTTTAAATAAATAATCCCAATTTAATGAGTCAAAAGCTTTTTCTATATCAAGGGCCATCAGTAATGCTTCCTGATTACTTCTATTTAGAAAGTCTATAAGGGTTAATATTATTTGGATATTATCATTAGTACGTCTGTTATAAATAAAGCCTGTTTGATCTTCATTTATAATATGAGGTATGAATTTTTTGATTCTGTTGACCAGGATTGACATAAATATTTTATAATGTTATTGAGAAGAGAAATTGGTTTATAAGAGCTACATAGTGTGGAGTTTTTATTCTCTTTTATAATGGGTGTGATTAAGGAGTATCGCCATGAAGGTGGGATTGTATTGTGGGTTTGGATTTCAAGTAAAGTTTCATGAAAAAGTGAAATTATGGAAGTTGGAAATATTTTGTAGAATTCTATTATAATGCCATCAATTCCTGGAGCTTTATTACTTTTGCTTTTCTTGACATTTTCTGCAATTCCTTTATGTGTGATTTGTTTCTGGAGTTCTAGTTTTAATATTTCCAGGATTTTCTTAATTTTGGGAAAGTTTAATTCTAAATTTGAAAAATTATTGTGAGAATTGTTAGTTTCAAAGTGCTTTATATAGCGGTGTTTGAAGGCATCAAGAATATCACTTATGTCTGAGACTTTTCTATTTTTTTCCCTCATGAGTAATGTTGATAATGTTTACTTTAGATTGTTTTTTGACTCATGAAGCCAGGTTATGCATTTGTCTAGGTGATTTAGTTTTCATTTTTCTAGAGCCAGATTAGTTTTGTGGGTTAAGATTTCATTGTATTTTTGTTTAGTTCATCAATTATCTTTTTATTATTAGAAGTAAGTGTTGGCTCTTTATTTTTTACCTTTATTCACTGTTTCTGTATATTATGTAATTCAGATTCCCATTCTTTTGATTTATTTTTAAACCATGCAAGAGTTTTACCATATATATATATATATATATATATATATATATATATATATATATATATATAGACTTTAAAAGTGTCCCATATCATAATTGTATTTATCTCTTCAGTATAATTGGTATCTAAAAAAAGTTGCAGTTCTGATACTAACCAAGGTTTGAATTCTCTCAATTTTGTTATATAAGCTGGTATTCTTGTTGTGTGTGTTCATTTTCTAAAATCTATTTGGAGTTTTAAAATAAGTGAATTATGATCTGACAGAGGACAGGGAATTATTGAGAATTTTATTATTTTGGTGTTTAAATCCTTTGAAACAAATAATGTGTCTATTCTAGTTTGAGTTCTAAATCTAAAATCTTGGTGGGAGAATAATAATGAATTATTTTCTTTAAAAGTGAAAGTGTCAATTAAATTATGAGTTTCACTCCATTTTTTAAATATTTTTGCTATGGGGATAAAACGAAGATTTCTCACATTTGTAGTCTCAGTATTGTTCAATATACAATTAAAGTCTCCTCCTATTATTAGATTACCTTTGTATGAATTGCTAATAAAGTCTAGATGTTTTTTAACTGTCTTTGTCCCTATGTCAGGAAACCAGTATAAGTTCACCAGTGCCCAGATTCTATTGTTAAATTTCAATGTAATTAATGCCATAAGACCTTCTTCATCTTCATAATTATAGATAATTTGGGGAATAATTATATTTTTCTTCCAAAAGATCAGTACCCCTCTAGTTTTTGATTTATATGATGAATGATATATAATTAAATACTCATTTGGACACCATATATGTTTATCATTTATTTTGAAGTGAAATTCCTGAAGAAAGATCACCTGAGGTTTGACTAATTTTAGGTACCTCAATAAGTTAGATCTTTTCCTTGGATTGTTCAAACCATTAACATTTAAGGATAAAAATGTCAGATCTCTATTCATTGACTGGGTCTATAAAACAAATATGTAGATAGCACTCAGAACTCTCCTAAGATATTGACATTGCATACTACTTTAGTCTTCTTTAAATATTAAGGTCAGATTGTTTTTTTCCTACTAAAGAGTATAAGCTAAATTCAAATTCAGGCCAGATAAAGAACAAAAACGTATACAGTGCATTAATAACTATATATAACAAAACAATCCAACATTTCCAAAAACATCCTATTGTCCATGGAATGCTGATCATTCCTAATCTGATAGATGAAAGAAGATCTTTCAGATTAACCCTCATGCCTTAGCTACAGAACTTTTCTCTTGAGCTCTATAAAATTATACTGGAGTTCTTTTAAGATTGCAATAGGGTATTATATCAGCAAACAATTAAAAGATGTAATTAACTCTATTCTAAACACATTTGCAATTTTATCTAAACATATCAATTAGATGTTTCATCACTTCTTAACTGATGTAGTGCTTCTGTGATCATAACATTAATGAAGTTCAAAAGATACAATATTAAATTAGTTTTTTTCTCTCTAAAAGAAATAAATAAATAGATAAAAATAAAAGAAAAGCTGATTAATTAAGTACTTAAAATTATGTTTAAATACTTGTGTCTTGATTTCCATTCAAATTATGCATTTTACATATTGCATCTTTGTCAAGTCTTATTCAAAGAATATACACATATGCTGTCAGAAATTGTTTACAGACATCGCTGATTCTCCAACAATAGAATTATTAATACATTTTCATACTATCTAGATGAAGTTAGTACAGATAGACAAATAATTTCGTAAAGATAGCGTGTATCCACTACATATTCCTAGGTGTGGTGTTAAAGAAGGACAATTAACCGTTTATTAAGTGACATATAGTAGCACACTTTTTCATCCTCATTCATGCCCTTTACCATGAGAATTGCCTTTCAAAGTTAAATCATTCCAATTGTTTACATATAACACATTTTGTTAGAGTTCATAGCAATATAAGAATCTACTATGTTGTTTATGTAGTCTCCTACATAGCCTTTTATAAGCCAGTATGGGTGTTATTAAACTACTGTCTAAAGAAGACAAGCAATACTTTTTCTGTAATGCTAGCAAGTTCAAGATGATCTATAATTGTTTTATGTATGTGTAGTCTCATCACATTACTTATTTAAAGTATAATTTCCTGACATTTCATTTAGACATAGAGCTAAATTGTTCTACTGTAGATACCATTTGACTTCAGTTAACTTTCATATAATACAAGAGAGGAATCAGATCTGTAATATATTGATTATAATTATCTATGTGTGACTCATTTGTCATGGCCACATAACTAGGCTGATGTTTATACTTGTTTTCTGCTCTCTCTTTTTTTTTTCCTTTCCTCACCCTTTTTCTTTCCCTTTTCTTATTAATTTCCTCTTATCATGTTTGAGAGAATGTTTGCCTTTATAGGGCTTAGAGGAAATGTGTAGGTATATGTGCACTGTAAATTTGTATCCGATGAGGGTTTCTTTCTTATTTACATGAAGAACAGCAAGAATCAGCCACTTCATTTTCAGTATAAGTTGTGCACTTTGGAGTGGGAGAAAAGTAAGCAACACACTTTATGAGGTGAGGGCCTCTATACAATTAAACAACTGTTCATTTTATCTGTAACAACTCAAATCCCCAATTGTCATGTCGGACCTATAGCCTACAGGACATTTCTATTAATGCATGACTCCACTTTTGTATTTTCCACCTTTCCCTAAGCTATTCTTTATTTTCCGCTTATTTTATCACCTATTCACATTTAACACATTTAAGTGAGCGCCTGTCTCTTTAAGACATTGAGGAAATGCATGGGAGAATGTACACTACGATGTTGCATCTCTAACTTGATTTTTTCTGTCTTACAAATGGATTTGTCTTTAATAGGAGAGAATTCATTGAAACTATTCAACGCGAGTTCTCGATGGGCAATGGAAAATAAGTAAGTGCTTTATTTGTCTAAGAGAAAGCTTCTGAACAAGTGTAAATACGTAATAATATGTGATATGACTTGATTCTCATTCAACATCTTATTTGCTCTATCTTTTTTTGTTTATGACCTGTTTGTTATTGGTTTTAGTTGCTGTTAGTGGAATTTGTAAGTGTATGGTTGAGTAAACAGTTCTGGCTCGTTGCAAAGCGATAGACATTTATAGGCTCGCGATTGACTCTTTAAAAGTTGTTGACAATTCTCGGGCTCCGAGAACGTTGAACATTTGAATGTATGAATTTTAACTGTAAAAGCTTGAACATTAATTATTTTTAAAGCCAATGTATGTTATCTTAGGCCTGGATTTTCCCTAAAAGCCTGTTTCATTAGTAATATGAAGTCTATCATCTGTAAGCAGACCAAATGTCACACATTACTGCATTTGCTTTGAAACCATACATAACTATACAGTTTAACTATTTGGTTTCAGCATTCATGATGGGTTAGTAATTTGTTTCTCCCGTGTGTACCTTCCCTCCATTTCCCCACATCAATCAAGTATTGAGACAGCAATACTCGTTAGGCTGTTGTTTTTCAAAATTGTAACATTTGAGATAATATTTAAATATTAAATAGTTGCAGAAATTTAAATGGAAAAAAAAACCAGTGGAAATACCTCATACAGAGAATAGATCTACTGAGAAAATAAAAAGAATGTACATACTTTTTTTATTTTCCTTTAGCAAGAGTCTCTTATTTTAGATGATTATTTGAGAGCAGTAGTAGAAGAAATACTTTTTGATTTAGTTCTTTGTTTTTTTCTTTACATCAGTCCAAGTATTTTTCTCAGGAGATCTTTTCAGAGAGGCTGATAAAGTCCAATCCATGTCTTCTGGAATTGCTATGATGTTGTTGTTTTTGATGAAGGGGGTTGATTCTTCAAAGTTATTAAAAGTTCTCATTTCATTTGAAAAAAAGATCCTTATTTTTGCTGGGTATGCAAGCTGGGCTTTTATTTTATTTTGTTTAAGTAACTTCACCAGTGGCCAGATTTTTTTCCTCATTTCTAGGACTCTGGAGGAATAGTCATTATCAAATCTGATTTGAGACTGTTTGTATTTCAATGGACTTTTCCACCATGCAGATTTGAGAACTAATTCTTTGTCTTGATAAGAAAGAAATTGTACTACAATAGATCTTGGTGTAGAGGTAGATGAGGAGGGTATTGGTTTTCTTATAGCTCTATGCACCTTTTCTATACCATAGGATAAGCCTTCCTTTAAGTCTAAGATGTCAGGTAACCAGGAATTTAAAAATAAAATATCTTCACCTTCTGACCTTTCTGGTAGTCCAAACATTGTTATATTGGATCTCCTTTCTCTATTTTTCAGATCATCTACCTTATTAATAAGCCATTTGTTTTGTTGCTGAATAAATTCACCTTGAATTTCTTCTTCTTTAAGCTTCCTGTCTATGTCACATAGTGATGTTTCAATGTGTGATGCTTTGGTTTGATGTTGTAATAATTCTTTAAAGGTTTTGGTTTGTTTTTGGCAGTTTTCTTTTAGAGTCTCTAAATTGTCTTTGAAGCTGTCCATTTTCAAGGATAATTCTTGTAATGTAGAGGACATCAGTTGAATTTCTTTTTTCAAAGTTGTTTCTGAGTGAGAGTTCTTTGAGTTACTCATTTTTACAGTACAAGTTTAAACTCCAGCTAATTCTGACAGGAAAATTTTGATGAATATTTCCCAAAGTTAGTATACTGGTAGTAAAGATGATTATCCGCGATATTTGATAGTTTTTTCAAAAAAATATATTATTTTCCTGTTTTTTAGAGTAGTTTTGTGGAGCTCTAAAAAAGTTCTGCTTTCAAAATGCCATCTAGGCTCCGCCTCTACAAGGTTCATTTCTTGGTCCTGTCCTGCTCAATGTCTTTATCAATGATCTCCACATTTTATGTCATCCAGTCTCCATTATAAAATATGCTGATGATTCAGCCATCATCTGGTCCTTAAATAGTCTCACCCACATGCAACAGATAACCCAAGAAGCTTTCCCTTCTTTTGAACTATGGGTTAGGAATTCCCAACTCCTACTCTACCCTAAAAAGACTAAACTTCTCTTTGCCTCCAAAACAGTCACTGCTAAAAAACTGAGATTAAGATCAATTCTCAGAATAATGCTATAATTGAAGTTGCTCCCCATATTAATCTCTTAGGAGTAACAATTGACAAAAATCTTAAATGTGATCTACACATACAGAAAAATATTAAAAAAAAAACAAAAACTAGGACTGCTATACTGACATAAACTCTTTCTATACAGAGCAGAAAAATACTCCCTTGCCACTACCTACCTTCTATTCTCATTAATATATGGTGCTGCTACCCTTACAAATCTCAACATCTTCAAAAAACCAAAACTCAGATCATGCTACAAATGCAGCCTACCACTGCCATCATTGCACAACTCTACAAATGCTAAATTGCTAGAACTTCCACAGCATCTCCGTTACTTACAGCTGTTAATTGCCCACAAAATAATATATAAATCTAATTATTGCCCCTCTCTTAGTTCTATACTCCTCAACTTTTTTCCCAAGAAACTCCTTAGATCAAAAACTTAATAACTACTTGCTATGCATAAACCCAGTAAAACTGCAAACCATAGCTTATACTCTTATTCAGTAGTCAAAGTATAGAACACCTTACCTATAAATATTAGAACTCACCCAAATCTTACTACCTTCAAACATTCTTTAAAAGAATATCTCAGTAAATCCCATAATTGTTCCTGCTCTTAACCTGGCTAAAAGTGTTCTGCTAATCTCACATTCTGTTTAAGACTATGTGAATTTTTTTCCACACAGCACTATCTTCTGTCTACCCTAGTATAATCTCTTACTAAGCCCGGTTTCGGCCCTATCACCTCTACCTGATCCTCCTCCTTCAAACAACTTAATGCTACCCTCTCTGTCAACAAACTTTTTTTCTTAACTAATAATATTTAATACTGGTCAATCAGTAAATTTTCTTAAACATTATTAGATAAATATAAGATATACCTGCCAATCTATTTTTATTAATAATGTATGTAACTGTTATTGTCATATATGGAATTGCAATGCTAATATTAAAATATTTTTTCTTGTATAATTTTCTGGTGTAATTTTCTCTTGATTTATATTTTGCGCGAGCTTGTCCCCCCTGCCTCTGCTGAAAATGGGTACCTTTGGAACTAATTGGACTTTCCCAGTGAACAAATGTAAATAAATTAACACTTGTTAATACCACAAAGTCTGTTTGAAGGTTTTGATACAGACTTAAAAGCAGTGCAGAGTGCCTGTTTTCTTAAACATTAAAATCTCTGTATTTTTTGAAGTCCACAGATAATTTCACCTGCCTAGTTGGAAGAATCCTTAATGGAGAATATTAACTAAGGAAACAATAAATCAAAGAAAATAATCTCTTTTCTGTTGCTATTTCTAGGAACCATTCTTTTTGTGACAAAAGTATAACAAATACAAATATAAATATAACAAAATCTTAGACATGAAAAGTAAACACTGCAAAGCCACTTTCTGCTGAAAATCATCCAGTGTGAAAATGTGTAATCAAGAATAAACCTGACTTATTTAAATGTAAATGGCCTCACAGATAAATACAAACATGAAATATTACTGAACTGTATTAAAAAACATAGAGTGCAAACAGTTATGTTACAGGAGACACACTTAGGAAGAACTGAGCATGTGAATTTGATAAAGAAAGATTTTCAGGATGGTTATTCAGCAGAATACCTGGGACAAAGGAAAATAAGAGTACTTATGTTAATTGTAAGAGGAGCTCCAATAGTGATAAAAGAGAATAAAAAAGATAATAATGGGAGATTTGTAGTGCTAAAGGGCTACTGGCAAGGGAGGAGGATTACACTGGTGTGCATTTACATTCCATTTAAAGCTGCTATAATGGAGCTTAAGAAATTCTGGGAGAAATAATCAGTTTTCAGCAAGGAATATTACTTATAGGTGGGGACTGGAAATTGATTTGCAGCAGTAAAGATGTGTCTGGTGGGCCCAGAAGAGAAAATATATCAATGGAGGATAGAATTTTGAAGAAATTTATGAAAATATTTGGCATGATAGATGTGAATTCAATAATAGGAGTTTGGAGTGACTTTACATATTATTCTCCAAGATATAAAAATTGGGCTAAGCTAGACAGAATTTACATTTCATAGGAACATGTGCATTTAAGTGAAGTTCCTGATACTCACCCAATAACTATTTCAGATCATGCACCAATAATAGTAATGAAATTAAAATGAGACATTTGTGCTTTCCCACCTATCTTTTGAAAAGAGAAGAATTTAAGGAATGGGTAGTGGAGAGGAATTTAAGGAATGGGTAGTGGAGAGGAATTTAAGGAATGGGTAGTGGAGATTATTCAGTAGCTGTTAGAGAGGGCAGAAAATTCTTCTGAAAATATAACTAGAGAGTGGGATAAACTTAAGGTGGTGTTTAAAACTAGGGTGGAAATAAAAGCAAGGGAGCTATGGTTAAGAAGTAACACAGATTATTTAGAGGGACTGACAGGTGTTAAAGTATTGCAGAATAGGGGGAGTCTCACAGAACATGAAGAGGATCAACTGCAGAATGCTAGGCAGAAAATAAGGGATTACCTTGATAATATGCAAAACTTAAAAAGATTGCTCTAGCAACTGTTATTGATAATATGATAATAACACTAGAGCACAAAACATTTAGCACATCATCTCAGGCAACAGAAAGTAGAAAGGGCTGTTGCCAAACTTAGGGTGCCTATAACATGGAAGTTAACAAGCAATCCTGTAGAGGTATTAGACATTTTGTGCAAATTCCATGAGAGTCTCTATAAAGCTGAACAATATGGAAATCAAGAAAAGATACAAATGGAAATGTTTATGGAAGAATTAAATATGCCAAGGTTAGGGGTAGGTGAGGCTCAATTAGTAATGGTTAGGATAGGAGGAGATGAGATAAAAATTGTGATGTATAACCAATCTACGGGAAAGCCTCCAGGAATAGATGTTATTCCTGTGGAAGGTTGGAAGCTAGGAGGAAAAAGCTGATAAATATCTTTAAGGTTTTGTTTAACAGTATCTTAAGAGGAGGAGAAGTACCACCATCCTGGAAAAAAGGAGTGGTAGCTGTAATACCTAAAGAGGATAAAGCTCCATTAATCCAGCTTCATACAGGCCCATTTCAATACTAAACCATGATTATAAAATGTTTGTGTCTATAATGGTTAAATGAATGGCAAAAGTAATGCCAGAACTGATAGATATGGATCAATGTGATTTTGTGAAGGGGAGGCAACATTAACACAACACTGATGATCCAGAAGGAAGCAAAATGTTAGAAAACACCATTGTTGTTGGTGAGACTTGATGCAGTGAAAGCATTTGACAGTGAGAGCTGAGACTTTATGAGCAAGGCAATGGGAGCATTTGCATTTCCTGAAAAAAAATATAACATTGATTAGGAGGATATATGAGGGATCAGAGGCAAAAATTTAAGTGGGTGGGGTCCTCTCTGATAATTTCTGCTTGAGCACAGGAACCAGGCAGGTGTGTCCTTTTTCCCTTTATAATTTACATTATATTTGGAACCATTGGCAAAGAAAATAAGGGACTCAGAAATTCAAGGATATAATTGGTATGGTAGTCAAAAAAAAAGCTGGTTTTATTTGCAGATGATATTATTTTATAACTGACAAAACTAGAAAAAGGCAATACAGTGTTGTGGAACATTTTAAGACAGTTTCATATCTTTTTGGGATACAAAATTAATGAAGGTAAAACAAAGACAATAGTTGTAAATTATGTACCCAGACATGAACTGGTTCAGGAATATCCATATTAATGGGTACATGATAAAATGAAGTATTTAGGAGTATGGATTAAAACTTATTCTAGTGTGGCAGCTAAGGATATGTGGGAAGAGACTAAAAAGATAATACAAAAACTGAGAAAATGGAAGCTTTCTTATATGGATATCGATAGTAAGATGCAAGCAGTTAAAATGTTTTTAGTCCCTTTAGACTTATACGTAGGTCAGGCATATTTTTATCAACCAGAGAAGAAACTGTGGAAAGCAATTAATAAAGAGCTGAAAGACTTTATCTGGGAGGGGAAGACGGCAAGAGTCAAGTGTTATAAGTTGATTCTTCCAGGAGAACAGAGCAGATTGGGATTATTCAATATGAAGTTGCATTTCAGAGCTACACAGTTAAAACCCCAATACATAGCACAAGTAGAAAACTATAATTCAAAGTGAAAAGTGATAATGGTAATGAAATGGGGGGGGGAGCTGATGAAACAAGGAGAGACTGCGATTTTAGATGCAGGCCTTTAAGGAGAATAGCAATAATCATACAGAATATTATATCCATTTTTTTCAGAAAAAAAGAATATTATATCCATAAAGTAGCAGAAAGTATTCTAAGAACTAAACCAACACGGGAATGGAGAAAGGAGATTCTGATAATAGGGATGACTGCAATTAGGGATACAGACAATAGGAAAGAGGGGGCTGGAATTTATTGGAGAAAACTGGCAAAGGAACCAAGGTATTGGGAGCAAATAACTACAGAGGGAAAGATGATAGAATGGGAAGACGCCAAAAATTTATTTGGACTGCAGGTTAAAGATTACCTTCTCTATCAGGGATTTATACCAAAATATAGGCAAAGAGAAAGAAATAGTGGGGTCCTAAATGAAAGACCAGCACTGGTAGAGTTTTAACAGAATCTAGAACAGAAGCTGCCATTAAAAAATGAATAATTAGTAGAGCATATAAAATATTGCATGGTAACTATAAGAGTCAATCAGAGGAGATTAGAAAGGATTGGGAAGAGAGATTGGATAAGCAATTCACAAAGAAACAATGAGACGATATATGCATGTCTCCTAAATATGCAACGAAATCTAGAAAATTTAGGATTTTTGACTGGAAATGTTTACATAGATATTTTTATACCCAAAGTAGACTGCAGAGAATTTTTCCTCAGGCAGACAGAAAATGTTAGAGGTGTGAAGAGGAAGAAAGATGTAACTGGGAATGTATTTTCTGGGACTACAGTGGGTTGGGAGACTTTAAAGATTCCCTTCGGGGTGCACTGTCAGAGATGCTGGGTGAGCAGATTGGTCTGACAAGGGAGATGATTTTTCTGAGCTATGATACAGAATCAGAAATGCCTAGACATGGTAAGGCCTTGCTGTGTCTAATAATGGTAGCTGCCAAAAAAGCAATTACTAGAAAATGGAAATCAAAATCTAAACCAACCATTTCTGAAGTAGTGAATATAGTAACAGAAATAAAACAACTGGAAGTGAGATCTTTAGAAATGGGTAGGAGCAAACTACATAGGAAAAATGGGAATTGTGGGAACAATACATACAGGGGAGAAATGAGGTTTAAAAGGTGGAATGACTTAAATGAGCTATGTAAAGTTTCAGGGAAAAAGATTGGGTAGCTTATAAGTGATGTAAAAGGCTTGCAAGTAGGAATGTGTTGGTATGGTTTGTTTTCATTTATATAAATGTATTATGCCTGTGTAGTAACTGATATTTTAATAAAGATGTTTCTTGTTTAAAAAAGGCAGGAATTGAATAATATATGTAATGCTGCTTAGGTTATATGATATATAACAATATATGTGAAGTATAATGTTTATGTTAATATAGTTTGATTTTTTAATATGAATGTAAATTTGCCTATGTCACAAGTGAAAATTTAATAAAGGTGTTTGAAAAAAAAGAATAAACCTGACTATATAAGCTGAAACATTTCAATAGATTAATATCTCATAATCTGCTCAATTTTTTTAATTTCTTCAAAAATGCTTCTTTAAGATCAGATTTCCAGAATTAGTTTGATATTTTAAAATTTTGCATGTGGACGCTACATGTACCAGCAAAACCTATGATAACACTTTCACAGGGAAAATTATTGAAATGATAGGCTGGAGTTTACACAAATAAAAATATTTAAAACATTTGTAGACTTCTCTGTATCTTTATTTTTCCTCAAATAACCAATTCCTTAAAACCTATCAATATTTTGGCCACAGTCCCATTTACTACTTGTCTCCTCTGTTCCACTGTAATCCATGTTCCATACTTGCATGCTAATTAGAATAAACAAAAAAATCCCACTTTCCTTCCCTGGCTTCCCCAATTACTATAATCAACAAACAAACAAATGGCAACAAGATCATAACACATCTATGCATGCTTACATATCAAAAAGTCCAAACTTCTTAAAGTTTCATTCATAATTTATTTTCTTCTTCTAAAAAACAGCATGTAATCTATACTGGCCACCCCCTTCACCTTCTAGACTCCCCAGAAAGACAACATTTCTATATTATAAGAATTTCAGGCATCCAACCTCTTAGATTTGCCATACTAAATAGCAGGCAACATAAAATACAAACTAATACAGTTTCTTCTAAATTCCTATCTGTAGACACCACTTCCCCGATTACAGATATGTATTTAAAACCCAGGCTAGTAAATGAACTAAGAGTGGGACCTTTCTACTTCACAGAAAACTTACTATTAACATACCTCTCAACTGTCCCTGATATTGACTCAAATTTTCAATCTGCCCCTCTTAATTCCTCCTAAAATTGGTGACTTTTGAAGAAAAGGTAGTGAATTACATTTTATAAATAATGACAATAATTAAAATTAGACTTATTTTACTTTAGAAAATAAATATGAATTCACATTATCTTATTCTGTCAATGTCTCACATTAATAGTACTAGTATTTTAAAATTGTCCTTGATTATTTCTGGATTTGTCCCCGATTCTGTTGAGATCTGTCCCTGATTCACTGAAAGCTATGCAAGAAATCTCTATCGATGATCATGATCCAAAATGTCTTATTGTACATTTCCCATCAACCTCCAGAAACTGTGCTCATTTAATCATTTCCTGCCTTCCTTCCCCTGCTATCCCTGACAGATTTAAAGCACTAACATTCTAGTTACTACAGACCTACTTAACATATAAAACACTATTATTTTAAGAGATTTAAATACTGATAGATGTGAAATCAGTTCTTACTGACCAAAACCTTTAACAAATAATAAATTCCTCAGCAAGGCCAAATTTCAAAGCAAACAACTCATCCTTACTCTATATTATTACTACAAACAACATCAATGTGTTGGAAATGTAGCAGATTTTCCAATAACATCTTATTACTAATCCTCTTAGCAATAACAACCAGCACAAGTACATCATAGTTTTTTAATCTGTGAACCATTAAATGTCTGACATTGCAAACATCCTATCTTGTGTTACTTAAATAGTTAAATATTGCATTATATCTGCCATAAAAAATATTTCCCCTGTCATGACAGGTACACTCCATCCTGTCCAAATACATGTTAACCCAAAAAGTAGGTTTGGATGCTCTACATATTTCCACATTTTAAAATGGGCCATTTTTTCTTGTAGGTATTTATATAAAAAAATCTTTCACTCTCACTGACCTGATTCTCCTATCTATATATGCTGTTTGAAAAATATGTCCTAACTCCTGTACAAACTGTGCTGTCTAAAAGGGCTAAAAATTCCCTACTAACAGTCAGAGAGCCCTTGCGGATGAGATCATTTGTACTGACATGAATGCACACAGGTTTGTACATCCTTATATTCAGGTGTTCTAAGGCCTTTCTCACATCCTCTATTTTTGCTCCTGGCAGGCATAACACTATCCAGTGTTCATTATCCTCTCTGCAAATATAAGTATAATTTCTTCTAACTACTGAATCTCTATTTACTAGAATATAATTTCTGACCAGATCTGAAGAAGCTCACACTTTTAACTCAATAACATCTGCTCTAGCAGTTGTTACAAAGGAATTATCTTTATTGCCATTAGCCTTATTAATCTCACTGTTTTCATTACTTATTACATTTGCAAGTGTACAGTTCTCACCAACTGGCTTTGTACCTCCACATCTTGAGCCAGATTGTCAGCTTTTGTCTTTATCCTCTTTTTTCTTACAGAAAGTTCTTCAATCCTTCCAAGTTCAGTTTTGATTTCTTCCTTTTAGCCTGTCCCTTGGCTCTTTTTAATATCTTCTCTGTTGAGAACAAATATGTAATTTTCTGCTCTCTGAATATTTTCAGATTGAACATTGTTACCATTCCCTTTAATTTGTGGGCGTTACATAACAAAGCAGTGTCTTTTATAGTGTATATTTTCTTGACATTATGGATATTAATCAACATCTTTTTTCCTCCCTATTCTTTTCTTGTGGACTGCTTTCTTATTTTTTGCATTTTCTCTTACATGCTCTGAATACTTAACCTGCTAAGCACTTGTATTATGAATCCCAAAGTTGTAATTGGTAATATCATTTAATAGGGATTGAGTGATCTTTACTGACTGTGGAGGCTTGCTTTCCTAAATGTGTTTTATTTTTACTTTGCCTAATTTTACTTATTTCATCAGTCTAGTCATTAATATATGTAAGAACAGTTTTCCAAGCTGTGCCAACTGCACAATTGCACTTATTATCAGTAAATCTAAATTTACTAGTAATAATTGCAGAATAAAAAAACAACAGTAGGGCTACCACAGCTCGTAGCATAAAACTTTAATAAATTGCACATAGGATAAGTGCTTTTGGAAATAATTCCTGCATCAGATCCAACACAATAAAATACACAATCTAAAGGCACATATTTAAAACTCAAAAGCACCAATAATCTATTTAGAAGGATAAGGACCAATAAGACCATGAGATTAATCTAATTACACAATTGCTAAAAAAGCAGTCTACAATTAGATACATTCAAAGATCCTCCCCATACTAACAAGTTAAAATGCAAGCAGAAATCTCTAATATAGCAGAAAATAATGTTGTATACCAAAAACAACTTTACATCATCTAAAAATGATCAACACTGAGCATTCAAGCAATAAATAAATAAAACCATTCA